>NC_142339.1:57326369-57477732 GCF_054954075.1 Amborella trichopoda
CTCGCAGTTTGTGTAGTGGCATGAATATTTGTGCTGTGTGTTCGAAAAATTGAACCGGCTTAGGAAACTGGTCAAGAACAGGGCAATAAAAAAAAGTGTTAAAAATTTAAAAATCTTAATATATATATATATATATAAAACGTATGATTTAACATAGCACATCCAATGAAGTTAAAAATTAGTGAAAAAATGGATTTTAAAAAATTGATTTGTGTTCAAAGGTATTTTTGAAAATTTTTAAAAAGATAGAAAAATGTAAAAATAAGTATTAACAGCAAAAGCACTTTCCACTCTTTCCCAAAATGATGAACACCATTAAAAAACACATTGCAAAAAAATTCCATATTTGTGAATTATATATAATTTATTTTAAAATTTTTTAAAAATACGTAACTGGATCCCAAAATCGAAACCGGCCAATGATCGATTCCGATTTGAACCGCCCAATTTTGCAAACATGGTTTGTGCTTCATTGAGTGCTGGTTTGCATGAGACACATGAAAAAGCCGCTTGGCCGACAAAAATCTCTCCCGCATTGAGAGATTTCTCAGGAACCCTCATCGTCTTAATGGGATTAGAGAGTCGTTTCTCAGCATTCATTGTCCATGAGGGGGGGATATCCGAACAACACAATTGAGTAGATATATAAGCCATTTCATATAGGAAAAGTTTTATATAGCGCTGACGTTTTAAACAATCAAATTGAAGCCTACCACAAAAATTTTACTAGAAGAGGTTGTTTTGATGCCCAAATATCCTCCAATTGATCTTCTTAGCGTCAAGATGTATGGACATGAGAAAAAATAGATTTTTAGTTTTGAAAATAGTGTATTTTGTAACGCTTTTTTGGACCGTCAATTTTCAAGATTTTCAAGTTTTAATAGATATGTCGATATATATTATTTTTGAAGCTTTAAACTTTATATATAAAGATGAAAATATATTTTAAGGCTATCACAAAGATTTGCAATATTAAAACTACATTTCTCGATAATATTTGAAAGTAGGTTCTAATTTGATTGTTTAGAGCCTAGGCTCTATACAAACCGCACTCTTCCATATATATATATATATATATATATATATATATATATATATATATATATATAAGCGACATATATTGGATATAAATACCCTATTCCATACTGGCATCTAGTACGAAATATTTTCCTATTTCATTTGCCTTTGAATGTTTTAATTCTTTATCCAGATACAAATCTGAATAGTATTTGGATCTAAATTTTGAACTTAGACCTAACCTTTTGGGTTCAAAATTTGAACTATACCGTGACCCAAAGGTCAGTCTACCTGTCACATCTCAGGCTTTGTCGGATCCACTGCCACCCCTATAGGACGCCAACAAAAGTAAACCTAGACTCACAATCTTTGCGTTTTTGATTCCTTCTCTACCTCAAACTCCTTTCCATGGCTTTATGGAAAAAAAATGTTGGTGTAACCTTTTGTTCCTTGCACTTCACGGTTGCCACGTGATTCAATGAAGAACCTAAATGAAAATTATGTTAAAAAAAGTTAGGCAATTATTGTGTAAGCTGTCAATCTTAAATTAAGACGCACCTTTAGAGCGTGTTTTTTTATGTGATAGTATTTTTTCATAAAATATTTTTTTATATTTTGAAAAAGTTCACGTTTTTTATGATATTTGTGATATTTTAAGGCTATCACAAAGCTTTAAACTAATGACGAAAAATGCTCTCGCTCGCTCGTGAAATATTTTATTATAAAGAAAAGATAATGAGTATCCAAAAATGTTGAATATATGGAGAAAATCCTGTCTGCGAGTACCCTAACAAAACCTATTATTAAAATATACCCAATTTATCAACTATTCAATGTTTTACTTGTTTTCAACTATTCCAACTCAGATCATTAAATAGAAACAACATAAATTGTTAAATATTCATCTCTTAGGTACATTTTGATAAATAACCCTTGAACTTATAAGATCAATATGTTCATACCCATTGTCACCAACTTAACTACTAGCACCCAGATGCCTAGTATTACATATCACTATACAACAGAGATCGCAAAAACAGAAGCTCTAAAATTTCACTTGTGTTGTTATTTAACCAGGAATTGGAATACTATCAATATCATATGCACTATCAGAAGCTGGGTGGGCAGGGCTAGCTCTACTCTTTCTAGTGGCCATTGTCTGTTGTTACACTGGCATTCTTCTTCAAAGATGTATGGACACAGACACGAATATCCAAACCTACCCAGACATAGCAGACCGAGCGTTTGGCTATTATGGACAAGTGATACTTTCAGTGTTTTTCTATCTGGAACTCTATCTGGTAGCAATAGAATTCTTGATCTTGGAGGGAGATAATCTGGCAAAATTATTTCCCAGTTTGAGCTTTGAGGTGGCTGGGTGGACAATCGAGAGAACCCAAGGGTTCATAATTCTTTCAGCACTAATCATATTACCAACTGCTTTTCTGAGAAGCTTGGACCTGCTCGCTTATGTTTCGGCCAGTGGAATCTTGGCTTCATTGGTTGTGATTGCTTCTGTTACGTCGTCTGGCTTGGTAGATGGAGTGGGATTCCATTCAAAGGGAAGGGCTCTCAATCCAAGTGGAATCCCTTCTGCCATAAGCTTATTTGCCTTCTGCTATTGTGGGCATGCTGTCTTTCCCACGATATGTTCTTCCATGAAAGATAGGACCAAATTTTCTAAGGTAAGTCTTAACATGCACAGATAACTCTATTTCTTTGACAAACATGGAGTTTTGAGGATACCATTTTGTTTTCCTGACTATATGAACAAACATGCTTATAGCGTAGTGTAGGCCGGCTGGTCAAGATAGAAAAGAGTGATGAACAACCCTGATTTGCCCGTTAATGAAATTAGGCTCTCGACAGAAGGGGGCCAATGCATCTCTTTACACACATTTAGGTCTCATCTAGTCGTTCGAAATAAAAGGGTAGTCCAAGGACATCAGCCACCCATTTTCTTAATTTGACGGACAAAGGGTGCTGGCTCTCCTAAACGGTTAATAATCTTTCCGGCTCACCTAAACCATATGCACACACAAACATAAGTGTAAAAACTTCAAAACACATGTGATAGCTGTGTCTCTTTGATCTTTGCAGGTCTTGATTCTTTCTTTCACAATCTCCACCTTGATCTATGGTTCAATGGGGATTCTTGGGTACTTGATGTACGGAGAAGAAGTAAAATCTCAGGTCACACTAAACCTCCCCAATGGCAAACTCAGCTCCAAGATAGCAATTTACACCACTCTCATAAATCCATTTACAAAATATGCATTGGTAGTGACCCCAATTGCATCAGCTATTGAAGATGCCCTCCCTTCTACCAAGAGCAGCAGGTCAACAAACATCTTTATGAGAACCTTACTCATGGCAAGCACAGTTACGGTGGCCCTCACAATACCATTATTTGGGGATTTAATGACCTTAATTGGATCTTTTCTAAGCTGCACAGTTTCTTTGATTTTCCCATGCATATGTTACCTCAAGCTGTTTGGGATCTCAAGGATTTACAAACTGGAGCTGATGTTTATATGTGGGATTTTAGGTGTTGGTTCTTCAATAGCCATTTTGGGGAGCTATTATTCCTTACGACAAATTGCTGAAAATTTATAGAGCCTCAGGTTCTTGAAGGCTTTTTGTTGTTTTTTTTTTTGTGATTTGAGGAAAACTTTAGGTCTAAGAGTTTCTTAATTGCCTGACTTGTGACCCAGTCCCCATTTTGTAAGTGCTAGTCCGTCGGCATACTAATCCGCCGGCTACCGGCCCATTTGACCCTAATGATAACCTCCCTTATTTTTATTTTTCTTTCTTTGGGTGTGTCATGAACCCTATTCTCCCTGGGAAATAAAAAATAAAAAATTGTGTAATTTAAATCTGGTCATGTGACTATAAGAACAACTTGAAGTCCATGCTCATTCATCAAATTCATGTTCATGCTCTTATTCACCTGATCAATGTCCATTAACATGTCCTCAGCCACTGAGTCAACCCACTTGGATCCATTAGCAAACTTTTTATTATTATCTTTTCCTGGCTAAACTACCACATTTCGCTATGTTCTTCGTCGTGGTCTAAGCTGTAGAGTCTACTCGCATGATGGCATTCAATTCACGGTGATGCTCGAATTTGCAATTGGGTAGGCTGGACCAGCTCCTTTGGCACTGTCTGGGCCCAACTTGGGCTAGTGCTAAAATGACCTGGGCCAAGCTCGAGGGGCTTGCTGGGCCTGTTGCCAGCCCTAAATTTATCAAAAGTTAAACAACATCTCTTGGATAAAATCAACTAAGTGTATCATTCCAATTCTTATTATTATTTTAATAATAAAACCTATGTCAAATCTCGAGGTATTGCTTATATATAATATAGTTTACCAGTACTTAATAATCAATATAGAAAAATGTAGGACAAAGAAATACATAGCGTTATTAGTGAAAAATTAAGAATAGTCTATTGGATTTGGAGTCTGTCCCTTTATGGGTGTGGGGACAGCCATAGTATTTTTACACTTTTAATAGTTAATTAAATACAAGGGATGTCCATAGGATTATTGGACTTCTTAGCGGTAGAGAAAGAAGATATGTGAATCTTATATGATATGGAATTTTCAATGTGAAATATAGTTAACTTGAAGGAACATTATCAAAAGAGATGAGATAATTCCTTTTTTAGATAAAATTACCTCAAGATATTTCCATATGGAGTTGTTAAAAAGAGAAAAAATAGAGATTTTTCACATGAGATGTACATATCTCTCCAAAGGGGTTTCTCTTTGTGCAACCAAAAGCTCCGTGCTGTCTCTCTCTCACGGTTTAATATCTCTAGAAGCCCTAGAACGAAACCTTTAGGAGATCCAAGAGCTGTTGGGACTCCCATTAAAAGCTTAAGGCCTGTGTTGTGTGCACGATGCTATTAGTTCTAACAATCGATAGTTTGTTTAGGGATGTAGGCACCAAACTTTCAAATTGGAGGACACACATATAAGAGAAGACAAGAGAAAAGAGAAGCCCTAATATTATTTTATTTTATTTTTGTCAAAAAAAAAAAGAAGAAGAAACGCATCAACTGCACGAGAAGGATTGGATATGAAAAATATATGTGATTTCTATCCAATCCATTTGTTTTTTGTTTCCACTGTATTTGGGATCCCCAAGGATCTCTACATTGATATCAGTTCCATTACGGTAAAAATCCTCCTTCAGATCTAATAACTGGGGCGGTTGGCACATGAAATACCAAAAACCACATGCACAGTAAATCTAAAGAGAAAACTTTAACACATCAATAAAAAAGGACCCGATTTTTGTGAGTTCTCCAACTCATACTATTATTGTGCGAGCCCCCTCTACTGTCTATTCTTTATATAGATCTTGAATCCAAATTTGTAGGGATCTATGATCGACAATATGATAATCATGAATCATCATCACCATCAAAGCATTTTTCCAATTATAATCCGGGTGTGTCATTCTGTTCTATTAAGAATCATACTCACTGAGGCCATAAGTCCCCATAACTTTTCTCAATACTTCTAACCATGTCTTTTAGGACCTACCCTTTGCCATTTTGGTGCTTTTACTTGAACTAACTCATGATCCAGTTGAACTAATGTACTAGGATTGTGCCACACATACCTATCTAAGTCCACTTTCCCCCATTTATTGCTTATTGGAACCACATCCAAACTCTCACAAAGATATTCATTTCGAATTCTATCCCACAAACATATTCATTTTGAATTATATCCCTTGTCTTGTCTTGCATCCATCTCAACATCTACATTACACTTATTCTATAATTATTTTGTTTTTTTACCGCCCAACATTTCACCCGATAAATAAATATCGGGGACTTGGGCAAAAATAAGTTCCAAAATATAAGTTCCTGGCATACCCGTGGAACAAAAAATTTCTTATTTTTAAATAAAAAATGAGAAATTGAGGAGTAAAAATTTTCCAATAAGTTTCGGACCCAATAACACTTCCTCACATTGAAGAGGTTTGATATAATGTTAGGGACTTATTTGTTCTTGAGAAATAAGTTCCCCAAGAAACGCAGCTAAGAATTCTTACCTTTATCCTTTTCCAAAAGCATCGAACTATCACTAACCTTATGTTGTTCTAACTTAAATTCATTTCCAAAAACATGGAACTACCACTAACTTAAATTCATTTCCAAAAGGGGCGAGGTTTGTATAGAGCCTTGGCTCTAAACAATCAAATTGGAGCCTCCTTCAAATTGCGTTGAGAAATGTAGCTTCAGAAATCTTTGTGATAGCCTTAAAATATATTTTAGTGTAAAGCATAAAAATAGTTTAAATCGACATATTTATGAAAACTTGAAAATCTTGAAAATTAACAGCCCAAAAATGCGTTACAAAATACACTATTTCCAAAACTTGAAATCCTTTTTTTTTCTCATATCTATATATCTTGATGTCGAGATGATTAATTTGAGGATATTTGGGCATCAAAACAACCTCTTCTAGTGAAATTTTTTCTCATAGGCTCCTCTTCTAGTTAAATTTTTGTGGTTGGCTCCAATTTGATTGTTTAGAGCCCCAGCTCTATATAAACTTTTCCCTTTCCAAAACTTTGTACCTATCGCTAAACTTTATGGACTTCTAAATTAAATTCAAATATAACTTGGGGAAAATAAAGGAAACACCCAAAATTCAAATATAACTGGTGGAAAATAAAGGAAACACCCAAAAAAATCTCGTGAAGGCAATACCTGTGCCATATCTCTGGGAAATTAGAGATATCCAAAAGAATATTTCTTTCCACTAACCCAAAAAAAAAGGAAAAACCTATTTCCAATGATCTACCCAAAGATATCCAAAAAAAATTAATTATTTCTATCTCTTGTCAAGTTAGAGATATCCAAAAAAAAATTGAAATTTAAAAGTCAACGAAATGCGATTTAAAATTTAAAAGTAGGTAAATCCACACAAATCAAGTTATTTCTATCAATTCGAGTTAGAGATATCCAAAAATAATAATTTGAAATTTAGAGAAATGCGATTTAAAATTTAAAAGTCAAGGTAAATCGACACAAACATACATGAAGAGAGAGGAGATCTCTCAGCAAAGGTGCATTGTAGAGAGGGCAACATGCATGGAGAGAAAGGTGAGTAAAGCACATTGTAGAGAGAAAGAGAATAGTTAACATTAAATTCTACCTGCATATTCTTCTTTATTTCTTTGGTTTTTCCTTCACCCGCCCTACAGCCCTATTGATTGAAATCCTCATCACCATTGCAATACAACTTAGGTGGTTATGAGAATTTCGTTTTAGGTAAAAGGAGTTTTATAGGGGAAATAATAATAAACATTTTATCGAATAAAAATCTTGATAAATAAAAAAATAATTCCTTTGTGTAAAAAACAAGTTGGGAAATTACAAGGAAAATGATTTTGAAACAGACAATAGTAAAGAGTTCACCCATGAATATTAAGTGAGAGAAGAAAAAGGATAGGAATTTGGACAATGGGCTTGTTTTGGAAAGTTTTTGAACATGAAGAGGTGAGAGGTGAAGAAAGGTAGCTCAATTACGAAGCTTCTTGTTTTGGTTCTGGTTATGTAAATTGTATTGCCTTAAAAGGCTCTCTCTCTTCCCCAAAAATTCAAAAAGTAATTGCTAAATGATGTCTCTCCCCAAATAAATAGAAGCTAATCCCCTTGCTTAGACCTCTCTCTCTCTCAAAAACTGTGTAAAACTTAACCCCCCTCTTTACTTGAGAAGATATATATATAAAAGCCAAGCTATTCCAAGGGAAGTGGGAAGCAAAAATGGAGCAGTGCGATCCAGAGTCTCAATCTTTGTTAAGGCAACCACATCAAGAGACAAGCACCATGGATGGCGAAGAGTCTTATCATTTACTTCTTCAAGAAGAAGGCACCACCTTCTCCAATTCTTGTTTCAATATGTTAAATGCTCTATCAGGTTTGCCACTTTCTTAATCTCTCTAGGATCTATCTCTTTTGTATTTCTTATGCAGTTTCCTGATCTTCATAGGATTTCTCTCTCATAGGTTACACATAGGATACTGTTTGCATACTTCTTGCTCATCTTCATGGTCCAATCTCAATAGCATACATTGGAGAAGAACTGTTCCTACACTTGAGAGGACAATGCTTGAAGAACGGTTCATCTCTGTGATTGATCTTTGATAATGGACGGGGATGAGCAACAAGTATTACGCAAACACAGTACTACATGTACTATCCATGAATGAAAATGGCCAAGCAATAAGCATTCACACCCATTT
The DNA here is from genome assembly GCF_054954075.1 of Amborella trichopoda. Classification (NCBI taxonomy): domain Eukaryota; kingdom Viridiplantae; phylum Streptophyta; class Magnoliopsida; order Amborellales; family Amborellaceae; genus Amborella; species Amborella trichopoda. The sequence goes on from NC_142339.1 coordinate 57,334,658, forward strand.
GTCCCTTTAATTTCCTCTACAATTTTGATTCCCTGTAACTTTTTTTTTTGACAATCGTCTTTGTCACAAAGACATGGAAGTGGATATGTGTAACATGGTTTAACACACAAGTGTATCTTACACAAGTGTATCTTACACCATGCTTAAAATTGGTTTTTCAGACTTGGTACATTTGTATACCATTTAATACTAATAAGCTAAAATTTTAACAAGAAAAGTTAACAAGAAGTGTCTAAATATCTTAAATATCATAAAAGATTAGTGTAGTGTGTCAGAAAAGAGTGGCCAAAAACTACGGACATGCGTATTGGGCAATGGTAAGCAAAAACGTTGCTTCAAATAAAAGCACGTGTGACAAAGGCCAACGTTTCCAACAAAGATATTCTTTGCATCTATGACTACAACATTTTTCATGTAAGTTTGGTTTTTATAACAACCAGCACCAGACATGCCTCTGAAAATTCAATCTTTTCTGATCAACCAGGAGTTGGAATACTATCGATCCCATATGCAATCTCAGAAGCAGGGTGGACTGGAATGTGGTTGCTCGTCCTAGTCGCCATTATATGTTGCTATACCGGCCTTCTTCTCCAAAAATGCATGGATAGTAACATGAACATCAGAAACTACCCGGACATAGCCGACCGGGCTTTCGGCTATAAGGGGAAAGTAGCGCTATCAGTGTTCTTCTATCTAGAACTATATATGCTAGCAATAGAGTTCTTGATTTTAGAAGGAGATAATCTGGCAAAGATACTTCCCAATATGAGTTTTGAAGTGGCTGGCTGGAGAATTGAAGGCAGCCAAGGGTTCATAATCATTTCTTCCTTGGTAATATTACCTACAATGTGGTTGAGGAGCTTGGGACTGCTAGCTTATATTTCCATGGGTGGGATCTTGGCTTCATTGATCATGGTTGCTTCGGTTATGTCGGTCGGCATATTTGATGGTGTGGGGTTTCATTCGAAGGGAAGGGCTTTCAATCCAAGCGGAATTTCCACTGCAATTAGCTTGTATACCTTTTGTTATTGTGGTCATGCTATGCTTCCCTCAATATGTTCTTCCATGAAAGACAGGACCAAATTTTCCAAGGTAAGAACTTAGAAATATTGGCTAAACCCTTATACATGATAAAAGCATGTCTTATTCTTGAAAACCTTGTGACAATAGCTTACATTTTCAAATAAACGTCATGAGAATTTCTCTAAAATTTTCTAAATTTTAGTGGGTTTTGTCATATTTCATAAAAATATTTAAAATTGCTTTTGGTTATCAGAAAATTTTATCGAATATTCTAACTCTCCAAAACATAGCGACACACACTTCATAACAGTCTTACTGATCTTGCAGGTGCTAATCATCAGTTTCATTGTCTCCACCTTGAATTATGGTGCCATGGGGGTTCTTGGTTACTCCATGTTTGGAGAAGAGGTCAAATCTCAAATCACATTGAATCTCCCCAGAGGAAAACTAAGCTCCAACATAGCCATTTACACAACTCTCATAAATCCATTGACAAAATATGCATTGATAGTGGCCCCAATTCTAGTAGCTATTGAAGAAACACAGCCTCTCATCAAGAGTAACGTACTTCTAAACATCTTGGTCAGAATACTATTATTGGCTAGCGCAGTCACATTGGCCCTTATGCTCCCCTTTTTCGTGTATTTAATGGCATTAATCGGGTCATCTATGAGTTGCATTGTCTCTTTGATACTGCCATGTGTTTGTTACTTGAAGATCATCGGGACTTCAAGGACTTCTAAGGTGGAAATGGCAGTGATATATGGCATCATAGTGATGAGCTCTTTGGTCGCTATATCGGGTACCTATAATTCCATACATCAAATTGCACAGCATGCGTGAAGGTTTGACACCGTTATCATTCTGATGAGGAAGGTCAAGAATTCGAAACCTTGATGTTTGATGAAGAAACTGAAAAAGCATGCTAACCTTTTACTAGGAATGGGGTTTGGGCTTCATTGTTAGTTGTTGACAATGTAACACCGCATCCCAAGCTCAAGTCCTCTGAACCACAGAGGGGAAGCAAAGGTAAATGTTAATGCAATTGGAGGGGTTTCATTCCTGACAGTTACGATAGAAGGTTACATTATTAAGTGAATGGTCGAAGGAACCATTCATACCGTCGAAACAAAATTATGCTAGATACAAGTCCAACTATTGTTTTGTAGGGAGTAGCCTAACAGAAAACCCTTGGAGAAAATCAAATCCATTGACAAAGATCCACTTTCGTTTTTTTTATTTGTTAATGGTGGGATGGAGGGTGGGATGTTCTGTTGAGGCATTCGATCCCTATCAAACATGCACCCACCCCATTCCCTGACAGAGATCCAGTTATTGGTGGATGAGGTATTCTTTGATAAATTTTAAGATCTTGTTGCAGACTTGAAATTTTGGTTTGTGATGAGGAATGATGGTCTAAAACTTTGTGTTTGTCATTGATACATGTTTACATGCTCCATGTAATGTCGTATGCATATGTTTTGACATGTGTTCAGAGACTGGATCTTCGAAATTACAAAGGGAACTTTTGCATGACCCATGCAAGTTTGGAGATGCGGATATAGCTTCTTTTTGTGAGGTCCATAACAATAAGCAAGTAGATGAATTAGAATAAATGGTTTTAGAGTAGTAGTAAGATTTGAAGAATAGGAGATGAGAGAGGAACATAATAATTTATATTATGTCAGATAAGAGTCGTCTAACCCAGTGTTTCAATACCTGGACCAAGGCAGATCATTCGCCCACATGTGAATGTCAGATCATTGGATTGGTGATCCAGATTGGGATTGAATCGATCCAAATCGGAGATCTAGAAAAATATTGAAAATAAATAAAATAAAATAAAAATTGAAATGAGGGTTTAAAGGTGTGGATTTAGAGTGGACTTGAGGAAATAGTACATAAACTTAAAGAAAATGAATAAATATATAACGAAGTTTTTTAGAAGGGTACTAGGCTGGGACCCATACCATTCAAAACCAGTTCAGTGCCAACCAATTCCTATCCAAATTGGCAATACGGATCGGAAACACCGGGTTTTAAAACACCGATTAACCCTTTGTTTTATCATTGTTAGATAATGAACACCATGACCTGCTTGATTGCAAAACTTATAATAGAGTAAGATTTAAAGAGTTCCATGAAGAAGCTAACAAAACTAATTCTAGTGGTCATAAACCAAAATTCGAAGAGAAACAAGATGAGCTTTAAAGTGAGACAAATACTCATTTCCATTCTCCATTCATGGTGGGGTGGTGGATGACTTGTCTGAGTTCCTTTCAATATACCAAACATCCACCATTCAAGTTTAATCGAAATAGTGAGTAATGAAGAAATAGTGAGTAATGAGTCGTTGATCACTTTTATGGAGGCCATGCTTTTTTCAGCAAAACGAACTACTCAATTCCCCTGCTTGTTTGAGAGTACATAATATAGATGTGGAAAATCTAAAGTATAAAAGGTTGAGTTTTGGCAAATAAAAAGTGAAAAAAAACACAACTAACAATAAACAAAAATAAATAAAACAACACAAAAAGAACATTTTACGTGATTCATTACAGATATAGTCATAGACAATAGATGACCTTTCACTTAATCAATAGAAAGAAAATTAAAAGATTCTCTTGTAAAGAGCTCACTCTCCATGTAACCCAAGGTTCACTCTCTACAAAACAACTAATACATAGTAAAGGAGAATCCAAAATGCCTACGTGAGGCTCCTCCACTTTTTAGCTTTTGAGAATCTTAGCATTATCCTAATTTAGGTCCACATGTCTTTTGTAATTTAAATAGCTGACTGCAAATATTGGGATAAAGCTCGAATTATGATGTTGATAGCCATCCTAATCTAAATAAGACTTCACCTAAAATAAATCCATAAATAATAGCAACTTGGTTAATAGGAATCCCAATAAACATGAAACTCGTAAATATCAATATTAAGCCCAATAATATTGGATTTCTTCATGGAGATGATTTTGGATATCATCATATCCAACAGGTGATGGGTATGAGTACTCAAATACTATATACTTTCATAAATAAAGTATAATACCCAATAATATAGGATTTTTTTATAGAGGTGATTTTGGATATCACCATATCCTACAGGGGTTGGGTACGACTATTCAAATACTATATGCTCTCATGAAGCATTGTATAGGTATAGTCTTTGCATACCATATCTTAAAGGCAAAAATTTATATAAGTTTGCAACCTCAAAATGTAGAATTACAGATGCACCTCAAAAATCTATCGGAAAGGTTGTTTTAATGTTAAAAAATCCTCTATTTGATCATCTCGACATCGAGATGTATGAATATAAAAAAAAAAAAGTTTTTGAGTCTCAAAAATAATGCATCTTGCAACACATTATCTAGGCCATTCATTTTCAATATTTTCATATGTTTATAGATCTCATTGATTTTAACTATTTTTGGAGTTTAAAATTTTCTAATTAGATATGAAAATAGATTTTAAGATAATCCTAAGAATTTTTTACAACAAAATTATATGTTATTATAAAATTTGGAGGTGTGCTTTAATTGGATCGTTTAAGGTTGCAACCTTATAGAAACCGCACCCTATCTTAAATGATCCAGCCATATAATATCCAAGTTGAAGTTTAAGACAATTTAAATCCATCTCTCAAATCAACTCTTGGGAAAGGAAGAATCATGACATCTCCACCATTGTAACAGATATTTTGGATTCCAAACAAAGTAAAGAAAATATTTTGACGAACTTTGCAAGTCTATTAACAACTCTAACCATAAGATGCTCGCAAATGGTAGATAATCATCTACACAAAATGCTATAACCTCACAATGCAAATAAACAAAATGCATATATCCAAAAAAACACCCAAGAAATCCATGAAATTCCCTTGTTCAACGCCTAGTAGTGAGATTCAGATCGGCGGAATGGAACACGGCGATCAGGAACTCCTTCCTCAACTCGCTTGTCCTCGAACCATTTCACAACTGACTTTCTTGGCAAATTGGTCACGTGCACAATGCTGCTAATCATGGCATTCTGAATGCAAATAGAAAACAAAAGCTAAAATTGAGAGAGAGAGAGAGAGAGAGAGAGAGACTCAAGGTTATAACAAGCACAGCAGAACACACTATTAATAAAGGAGGTCACAGTATAGATTTTGCAAAGACGGCGTATTTTAGGTGCTATAGAAGCCAATCCTGGCTTGCATATGGGGGAATCTCAATGGCATTTAAGATTAAGTGCTCAGAATCATAATTTATACAAACTAAGAAGTAAGGAAAGATAACTTCAGAATCATAATTTATACAAATTAAGAAGTAAGGAAAGATAACATACATGATACAGGCATCACATTCCTCATCAAAAAAACACTATAGATATAGACTGATGGAACTACACGTGAGAACCCAAATATGGGGTTCATAAAAAACGCATAATAGATATGGACTTATGGAACTACCCATGAGAACCCAAAGATGGAATTCAATGTCATCGTTTAGTAAATATTGACCAGGAGAAACTATCAAAGCAACACCAAAGAGTTGGGATCAAAAGTGGTTAACATTGAATATCAAATAAGTCTCAAAAGTGGTTAACATTGAATATCAAATAAGCCTCAAAAGTGGTTAACATTGAATATCAAATAAGTCTCGTCAGCTTGCTAGGTTAAAAGCACTGAAGTTATTTTCACCATACTGTCTTCAAATAAAGTATTTTCTATGGTAGCACCATGAATAGCTGAAATTCATTTAATCACAAATGATAAGAAACTAGTAACTCTTCATACTTTTAAGAGTTCCGACATTCTATACATGAAATTCTTGATAGATTTGTGGGGTAAGTGTAAAAGGTACTCACAGTGGGGCGTTTTGTACGATCATAAACCTTTTCAAGGGTCTCAACTTGCACTTTCTTCATTCGTTTTCGTGTGGACCACCTGTTCCTCATGACATGGACTGGTTCTTTTTTCTCAGGCTCCGATTCTTCAGTTTCTTCAACATTTACAGTAGTCGAAACACTTTCTAAAGGTTCAGTTTCAATCTGCAATGGTGTCTCTTTAACTTTGATCTCATCAGGCAAAGAAGCACTCATCAATAGAAGATCTGGAGGAGGCTCACGAAGCAAGTTAAGGACAACAGCCCTATCAAGACCTAGCTCTCCGGCAAGATTTTTTATCTGAGAGGAAGAAGGCATCGGAGTTTAGGATCAATAAAGGAAGTATAAAATACAAGATGAGAATAATATAGTTCAACAGATTATAGAAAAATCACAGTCCATTGGCTCATTCCTGTCCGTTGCAATGAATGACAGTGATGGAGGGAGTTATTGGGGTAATATCATGCTTCAGTGGATGGTGATGCTAATTATAGGGCTGGCAACGGGCCGGGCCGGGCCGGGCCAGGTCTGGTCCCCATAGGGCCGGCCCTGACGGGGCCAAAAAGGCCTTGGCCCCGACCCGACCCTAGCCAGGGCTAGATAAAAGAAAAACAAATCAAAAGGAGAAGCAAAGAAAAAAGAGGGCCGGGCCGAACAAGCTGGCCTTGTCGTGACCCGAGCCAGGCCCAGCTCTTGGGCCACATTTTATGGCCCAGGCCCTAGTTTTTTAGCGCCAACCCAAACAGGCAGGGCCGGGCCCACCCGGTCCATTGTCACCCCTATGACTAAATGGAATATGTGATTTCCAAAGTCTGTCGCATGATCAATTGATTCTCAAACTTAGGTTTGTACAATAAGGGACTTACACTGACTTTCCGACGACCAACTTTCAAAGCTTGAGCTAATCTTCTACGTTGCCAATTCTTGAGTTTCAAAGGGATGTCCAGGTCTTCATCATCATGACTTCCTTCATTATCTTTATCCAAGTGTAATGCTCCTGATTCTTCATCATCATCCTCATCCATAAAGTCATCATTTAATTCCTTTTCTAGCCTTGCCAGGTCTGCTTCGCTGATTTCATCTTCATCATCATCTGACATAAATAAGCTGTCATTTTTTAGATCTTCCTCCAGTTGACCGAAAAGCGCTTCAAGAGCATCCTCATCGGAGTCAGCATCCAACTGCTCATCTTGGACTGACTTCTGCAATAATAATAAAATTGATAGTGTATCCAATAGGATCACATGTTAGTATAAAGCAAGACCACATTAATTACTAAATTTTCTTTTAAGAACTATAAGAAATTCAGAATCAGGACTGTGGCAGAAAGAAATTCAATTTTAAAATCCTAACTACATTAATACATGAGTTGTAAATCTAGAAAGACACAAGGGTTTGATGTAGATAAAACAGAAACAGGTGCCAAGAGAATTTCAGGATTGGAAGAGAATAGGAAGTTTGCTCGATCCCATCACTCATATGACTTTGAGGTCTTCAAATAAGAATCAACTAACATTCCCAGCCCCTGAACAATTTGATTCAACCCTTACAAGTTCCAGACTAGCATTCTCATACGCAGAGTTACAATTACCATGCAATTCTCGGTTAATTCTGATTTGAAACTTGCTACTGCCTATCCAACTCTAGAGACCACTCCCAACACAAATCTGGCTCTTAAGCACCAACTTTACTACCTCTAAAAGCAGCATTCCATGACTTTCTAAAGCCTACTCGGACTCAGGTGAGTTACTCAGACTCACCCTATGGACAAGGCTGAGTAGGAGCGAGTTCCATGGCAACTCCTCCAACCTCATAAATGCACTAAAAAATATAAAAAATAGAAAAAATGTACAGAATTTAGGAAACACCACTACATTTATTAGAAATAAATTTTTAGATGAGTTTGGAAGTTTTTAAGATGATTTGAGAACTTTTATAATTTTTTCCCTTTTTAAATTTTTTCTAAAATAGTCAAAATCTAAATTAAAAATTTCAATGATCCATATTTTATAGACCTTTTTCGTCTTTTTACTCTTCTAATGCTTTCTATTACCTCTTTTACTTTTTCTTATTTTAACTACTTAAAAGATACCAGTTGTTTTACCTTTTTGGGTGTACGTGACTCGGCTGAGTTGCCCCGGCTAAGGTAATCGTTTTTGAACCTTGCTACAAAGTACATAACAGGTAATCACTGGTAACCCACCAGTACATAACAGGTAATCACTGGTAACCCACCAGTACATAACAGGTAATCACTGGTAACCCACCAACCTATGAACACCCATTCAATGGGTCTAACCAGTCAAATTCAACCAAATAAAAAATGATAAATGAAAATTGATTTAATTCTAGTAGCCTATTTTGGTCCATTTCTATCATTATATACAAGAATCAAAGGTTGCAATGCATAAAAAAAGCTCTATTATCATATGCTAGGAATTCACAAGAATAATGGGAGACGGGGCTTCTCATATAAGTTCTAATCCACATCAGCCAAAGAGTCATGAATAAAATATAGCATCAAATGGAATGACATAAGTGTTATAGAATGAAGCCGTATGGCATACATTTTCAAATAACTGAGTCATTGCCCTATAGATAAAATACTATGTTTTTGCGAAAAGACATTTTACCTGATTATGATAATATTTTTTTCTTTGGGTATGTATATGTTCCTTTTCATCAAAAATGTTAAGTTCAGTCAGTTGTATGTCTCATTGACGGACATCATAGGTCCCCCTTCAAATAGTGCTTGCAAATAAATAATTACTTCAATGCATGATATCATGATGAATACCTTAACATGTCGTGAGCAGCTAATTTAGGATTTCTCCATCCAATGGAACCTCCATGTAACTTCCATTTCAAGGGAGTCCAGTGATTTGGGATTGGAACCCCAGAAAAGACTAAAAGCTGGAATACAATTCAAGGTCAAGTGCAAGATATGAAACAAATTGGCCTAGAAATAGTATAGTGCAAGTACTTCATGATTTCTCAGCCCAATTGAGCCTCCATTTTACTTCCGCTTCAAGATAGCTGAGGGATTTGGAATTGGAATCCTATGAATGACTAAATCCTGGAAGTAGAATTCAAGGTCATGGCAAGATATGTGACAATGACCTAGTAATAATGTGGTGAGGTACTTAATAATTTCACAAACCAACTGGTAGACATGGGATTGGAATTGGAACACTAATAATGACTAAAACCAGGAAGTAGAATTCAAGGTCATATGCAAGATATGCAACAAATTGTGCCGCTAATAAAATAGTGCAGAGAGATGTCAGGATTCTCTCAATCAATGAGTTAATCCCTCCAATCAAATATATGATTAGTAAAAAAGTTTGTAATCTTCAAGTGACAAAGCATGCTTTGTCTCTAATAAACTGATTGTGCTTTATCTAGAATAAATTGATTCTCCATTACCTGATTCAGATCAGAAGCAATCATATCTGACACTGGCATCACCTCAAATTTGTAGATAACAAATCTATCATCATAAGCTTGGTCTTGATTGCACATTCTCAACCAATCATGGCATTTATATGTTTCTATGATTTCTATAAGGAACCAAACATGTAAAAGAATCCAATAAAACTATTGGGACAAATCAATGCAAGACAAATTTGAGATTTGGAAAGGGATACAATTGTTAAAAAGACACAAGTAGGATACAACGTGATCTATAAAGACACAAGTAGGATACAACATGATCTAATGGATCTATATATGAGGCTTGGATTATCTTTAAATTATTTTCCATATCCGAGATTAGGGGTCATTCAAGGAAGCTCATGCGGTTTTATACTCAGAACATATTAGGAGTAGAATGCTAGGTGCTGAACCATGAAGGTCCCCAGTTGAGCAAAAACAAAAGCAGAACCACATTAGTGGAAGATGCTTGGCGTGCCTTTGACGTAATCATACCTACTAAAAAAATTAATAGACCTCACTATTACCTGGCCATGATATATTTGCTTTTCTTCTAATGCTGTCAAACACATGTAGAATGTCAAGAAACTGCATCTTGAGATAGTATACAAGATTTTCAGATGAGTCATAAACAATCCAGCATAAATGACATTCATTTTTTGCCAACTAAAAGTATGAAACAACTGACCCTAATGATTTAACTTGGCCACTAATCACAATAATATTATGCAATCCAACTTGGGGTATTATATGTCACATCCATATTGAAGAAATCCAAGTTAATAGAAAGAACAAGACAGTGTTGTCTATATCTAGAACTAAAACATAATATAGGAACACAACATCGACATGTAACACCGTTACAAATGCAACAACACTCAATGATATCATTGGGACACCAAAATTGACATCAATCTAAGTATCTGACACTTTCAAAGAAGTATTGGGACACATGCAGCAACACTGAACGATATCGTTGGGACACCAAAATTGACATCAATCTAAGTATCTGACACTTCCAAAGAAGTATAGGGAACGCTTCTTGACACTTTGACACAAACTGAAAACAGGAATTCTCGACATGAGTTTGAAGACTTCAAGCAATTTGTAGAACACTGGGATCAAGCAATTTGTCAAACACTTGGATGAAGGCGAAAAATTATTAGTTAGTAAGAGACTGAAGAACATGCCGTCTATCAGTATTAGCAACTCAAGCCATGAGATTTCTATAACAGTACCAGCAATTTAGTCCCTATCAAATCGAATGCTCGATTTACAGACTTTAACACTAGAAAACGAAAAGAATGTCAATTTTTTTCGAATTGTGCATCCCACTTCCAAACCTATAGGTTTTTCTTTCAGTAAACTTGCATCGTTAAACCTTAACATATGTAATTATTTCGGCGAGAGAGAGAGAAACCTTAACATATGTAATTATTTCCGCGTGAGAGAGAGAGAGAGAGAGAGAGAGAGAGAGAGAGAGAGAGAGAGAGAGAGAATTCATATCTAATACAAAATGTATTCCTCCAGAAACTCATTAAGCTAAATGAAATTCTAAAAGAAAAATGAAAATTTAGGACTGGTACCTTGGCGTTCTTAGAGGAGTTGTTCCTTGAACGAGAAAACGCAGATCGAAGGGTAGATGCAGAGGAAATGGGAAGAATTGGATTACAAGTATGAATACAATGGTGCAAACTCACTGCTTTGTTGGATTTAGCAGGTGATGAGGAAGTGAGGAAAAGGCGATTACAGGAAGAGAGAGAAAGACGAGAAGCACAAGAAAGCAAAGCAGGAGGAGCCATCCCAAATTCTAAAGTATTCGACACAGAAGAAGCCATTGATTGATGATGCACATTACAAATTTAGGAGAGAAAGCACCACTGCTCTCTCGCCCCTCACCCATACATAACCCTAGAGAGAGAGAAATGAAAATGGTGGGAGGCAAGGACAAACGATAACGGAGAACTGAAAACGAGGGGAGAGAGAGAGAGAGAGAGAGAGGGGCGAGTGACGGTGGTAGACAGAACTGAAAAATGATGAGCGACAGAGAGAGGACAGACCACGGGAGCATGGTACACATTTACTTACGCGGTCCGATTATTTACACAGGAAGATTTTTTTTTTTTTTAATAAGAAATTTTAAGATCCACCTAAGAATTATTAAATATTTATTTTTAAAAAAATTAAATTTTGAGCTTTTTAATACTTAGATATCACTCTCTAAAATTTAATAGTCTCGTTTAATCTTGAGATAATTTTTTTTCAAGTATTTATTGAGTGCAATTGGGATTTTTTAATTGATATTAGTATATAACTCGAATAGAATTTCATCTCTAAAATGTAGGCCTTAAAGTTCATCCTAGATTGGTTTTTTACTTGAGGAAATAAATGAACAGTACTCACAAGGGAGCACAAAATATTTTGGCATTATTATTTGGGACTGTAAATCGCTTAAGTTAAATTTTTTTTTTTTCTTTTTTTTTTTTTTTTGAAGAATCAGCAACATTTCATTCCATTTTTCATCCTGGTAAACACAAGGACAAGTCAAAACATTACAAATAATAATAATAATAATAAAATAAAACCTATAACCTCAAAGAACAATTAACTCGCCCACAGATACACCAGCTTTGGCTAAACAATCAGCCTCCATATTGCATTCTCTAAAAACATGCTCAAAATTAACAGGCATATATACACAACAATCCCCAGTTTCTCTTATCAATTCATGAAAAATCCATGGATACGATCATTCCTTCGTAATCCATTTAATTTTGTTCATTGGATCACCTTCAACCATTGTTGGTATTGACAATCTCACAATTTCAACCCCTGTAGCAAAGCTCTGAGTTCTGCTTCATTTGATGTGATCACACCTACTAGAACATAAAACTTTAGCAGTACTCGTGATCACGAAGCAAACCACCAATCCCTGTTGGCCCAAGGTTACCCATTAAGTTCCCATCAAAATTTAGCTTGACCCACCCAACTTCAGGCACTCTACAAATCCCTATCCATTTCTCTTTCAAATACCTTTCTTCAATTAGAATGTGTAGATTGTACATTAAATCCTCACAAGAAATCCCACGCCATTCATCTTTTGTAGCCAAACAATCGGCAACAGTATACCGCACTTTCTCTTGTACATCAATTGCTTTTTTAGATCTATCATCAAAATATTTTTTATTTCATTCCTTCCATATTTCTCAAACCACTACTGCCTCGACTACTTTCCAAATTTTTCTATCTTTCTTCCCAAATATGTTTGCTAACCAGTCATTAAACAGATAGCCATGTTCCATTCTTGTATTACATCAATCCCTAGCCAATTGAAACACCATGACCAAATTGTAGAAACGAAAAGCAATCTACGAAAACAAGAAAGAAGAAACAAACACAAAAGAAAGAAAGAAACAACCAACCACAACGCAAAGAAATACGTGGTTCGGCAACGTGCCTACGTCCACGGGAGATTAGAGTTTTTTTACTGGTAATGAAAATAGGGTTACAATACACTCTCTTCCTCACGCCTCTCTGTTTTTATCTAATTACAAAGATATCTGTATTTTCCCCTTAATCCTTAGCCCTAGATGAACTCCCAATCGCAACAATATATATCGAGTCTCAGATAGATTGTACAAATTACCAAAATACCCTCGTACAGATATATATCAAATCCTAGATATATCGAATCCCATGTGCAGCCCTTCGGGCTTTTAACGACCCTCTGGAGTCATTTTTTTTACTCGGCCTTGGCAGATATATTTCCTCAGAATACAATACATCAATCCTCAACACAAAATACCATTAGAAAAATCATATTTAAACAACAGATGACCAATTGATTCTTCATCTTTTTTACATAATAACCAGACATTTACTATAATCTTTCCTCGCTTCCTTAACATATCAACAATTAATCGCCTTCGAAGTTTTAACAGCCATAGGAAAGCTCTAACCTTCAATGGTATTGGCCACTTCCAAAGTTTTGAGGCTTCTTGATCAGTCCATCTTTGCCTATCATAAAACAGAAGTTTTTATGCAGAGCTTACTGCAAATACCCCACTTTTACTAGGTTCCCATACAATCTTATCTTCTTCCTCAGGCCAATCGAAGTACTACTGCAACAAAATTAAACATTGACTATACTCATCACTCACCCTATTATTCACCTTTGATATGGATATATAATATCCGAAACTGTATTGAAACCTTTCCCTATCGCCATCTTAACAATCCTTATATTTTTTGAAGTTGTTTTTGCAAAAAGTAAAAGGAATTGAACTTTTACGTTACACTCTCCAATCCACTTTTGCTGCCAACGGAACATTTATCCCATTCCCAACCACCATCCTTGAATAGCTTAGAAAAAAAGACCCATAAGCCACAATCCCTTTCTATAAGGTAGAAATTCCTTTTCTATTTAGACCTTTTCCTACTAACCCATATTCTTTATCAATCTCATACTTCTCACCAAGCAACTTCATCCATAATTGATCCTTTTTATTGGCATACCACTACCACCATTTAGTCAACAAAGCACCATTCATAGGTCTCAATCTACTTACACCCATACCACCATCAGAAAATGGTGTACAAACTCTATCCCAAGCAACTAAATTGAATATATTCTTATCATGAATTCCCCCCCAATGAAACTTCCTCATTATACCTTCCAATCTTTTGGCCACCACACTAGGAATTTTGAAGATTAACATATAGTATATAAGCATATTTGCTAAAGCATATTTGATAAGAGTCAATCTTCCCCCCAAAGATAAAAGTTTATGCTTCCATGAGTCTAACTTATACTGAATCCTTTGTATTACAGGATCCCACGAAGGAAGGCCCATATGCTTTACAGGAAACTTCCCAACCCCATAACCCAACTGAGCAGCAATCTCTTTAATTTTTTCATTCTCACATGCTACCCTTATAATGGATGTTTTATGTATACTAACTTTCTATCCTGTTACAACTTCAAAGCACCTTAAAAACCACTTTAAAGTTCTGTAATTTTTTTATTTTGTAAGACCTCTTTTTTGATTTGTAAAGATGGTGACAGTGAACTGCTCAACATGAAATTAGATAAGTTAGAGGCATAATTTTTTTGAAATGAGTGTTAAACATGCAAAAAGCAAAGGAAAAAGCCACATCTATTGACTATTGACCATTATCAACATGTATATGTAATACAACCAGATATAACTTGCACAACAAGATAAATTACAGTAAGTAACTTTCTATACATGATATATATAAAATAAATTCAAGATGTTCAACTATTTCTACACTTCCCTTCAAACTGAGGTTGGTTGAACAACATCAGTTTGTCAATGAGATAGTCGTGACGAGCACGAGTCATTGTCTTGGTAAAATATCTGCAAATTGTTGCTAAGAGGTAATATGTAAAAGTGTAACTTCTCCAGCCAAAAATTTTTCACCAATGAAATGACAATCAACTTCTCAATGCTTTGTGCGGTCATGGAAAACTGAATTTGATGCAATATGTATGACGCTCATATTATCAGCATACAATGGTGTAGGAGTTTGACGAAGAATATTGAGGTCATGTAAAAGACCTTTCAACCAAGTAATTTCACGTCAAGCTGAGGACAGTGCTCGGTTTCAGCTTCGACAGAAGATTTCGACATAGTTTGTTGTTTCTTACATTTCCATGATATGAGAAAATCTCCAAGAAATATACACCACCTAGTGATTGAGTGTCGAGTATTTGGGCAACCTGCCCAATCCGCATCAGCATAGGCTCGTAACTGGAGAGAAAAGTTAGTGGAGAAGAATTGGCATATATGTCATGTACTCTGTAGATAACGAATGATATTATGGACAACTAAGAGGTGGATGCGACGAGATCTGTAACAAATTGGCTGACGATCTGCACTACATGAGATATATCAGGACGAGTCATAGTGAGATAAAGTAGATTGTCAACTAGTTATCTATAAAAAGTGGGATATGGAAGTTTGTCTCCATCATCCTTTCTATATTTACATTCATCTTCATTTGTGTATCCACTCATTTATCATCAGATAAGTTGGCAAGTTTGATCAAGTCTTTGGTGTACTTCTTTTGGTTAACTATATATCCATTAGGGGAATAATGAATCTCTAGGCCAAGAAAGTAAGTCAACGGATCAAAATCTTTCATTTTGAATGAGTGACTAAGAAGCTCTTTCAAGTGTCTTATATTATCAAGGTTGTTTCATGTGATGAGAATATCATCAATATATATGAGAAGGATTGTTATCTCTAAAGAACAATGGTGAGTAAATAGTGAATAGTCATGAGCAGTTTGTTTCAACCTAGCATTCAGAACGACCTGTCGAAATCGTTCAAACCAAGCTCTTTGAGCTTGTTTTAAACCTTACAAGGATTTTTTTCAAGTGACATACCATAGACTTGTCATGGCAAACCAGGGAGGCGGTCGCATGTATACTGTCTCTTTTAAATGTCCATGAATAAATGTATTTTTCACATCCATCTGATATATAGTCCACTGACGAATAGGTGAGAGGTCAATATAAGTAAACAAAACTCTACGTTGTAGCGAAAAGTCAAAATCATCAAAAGAAAAGTCATATCGATCAAGTGGGTGGGTTACACGTGAAGAACGGCGTAACTAAGTAAAGTTATCAACAGAAACAGGATTAGGAGAAAAGTGGAGGGAAGAGAATCACTTACAGGTAGGGTCTGACTGATGAGATGGAGTAGGCATGGATTTGTTTTGTTGGTCTTGTTGTTGATGCACCAAAGGTTGTGATGATTTATCAGTGGCGTTAGCATTTGAGAAATCTGGAAAGAAAGGAACAGAGGACCATATTGATTTAGCAATTGAAGAGTAATAAAGGAGATTTTTTAGAAATACAACATTGCGAGAAACACGTACATGACGAGCTGTTGGATCATAACATAAAAATCCCTTTGGTTGAGATAGTAACCTATGAAAACACAAGTGACTGCTTGAACAGAAAATTTTATTCGTTCATGTTAAGGAAGATGAACAAAAAAAACACATCGAAAAACATGCAAGAGAGAATAATCAGGATGAACATGAAATAATAAATAACATGGAGATTCTTTATACAAAATCGAAGATGGGAGACGATTGATGAGATAAACAGCTGTTGATGCAGCTTCAACCCAAAAACTATGAGGAATTCGAGAGTCATGCATAAGGGTCCTAACAACTTCTAAGATATAACGGTTTTTCCTTTCAGTTATGTCATTCTATTGTGGAGTATAGGGACAAGTTTTCTACGATTGAATACCCTGAGTTTTCAAAAATTCTTGAAAATCATGTGTTAAGTATTCTCCCCTAGAGTCTGACCATAAGATTTTTTATTTTATATTAAACTGAGTTGCAATCATGGATAAAAATCTTTTAAAACAGGAGAATACTTCAGATTTATGGAGCATAAAGTATATTCAGGTATACCGTGTACAATCCTCAATGAACAAAACAAAATACTTATATCTCATTATGAATAAAATTGGAGCAGGACCTCATACATCACTATAAATAAGATGGAAATGAGCAGTTGCTTTATCTATTCGAGTTAAAAAATGCAAACTGGTGTTTTTATTCAAAGAAAATCGAATATTGTAACCATCATGGACAAGTTGGCCCACAAAAATTAGACTAATAATTAATTTAGGAACCAAGATAATATTACGTAAATAAAAAGTGTACCAAAGGAGAGAGAGTGAGAGATTATCAGTACCAGTAATATTCAATTTCTCCCCATTAACGGTGAGAATTTGACAATTACCTCGGTATGATTAAGTAGATGCTCGACTTGTGTGCACCTTGGTCATATGATTAGAGGCACCCGAGTCAATAAACTAAATGAGATTCACATTAGGGGATAGGTGAGAGTTCATACCGGACAAGCTCATAACAGATAAAGCGGAAGAGATAGCCCTAGACTCAAAGTTTTGTACCAACTGTCGAATATCATCTGACATAGCTGACGTCTGGGACATTATAGTATTTGGGTCATGAATAGTACTTGATGGAGGGGTCTCTACCATTAGTCCCTTGGATGCGTCATTAATAGCTTGGTATGCCCTGTAAAAAGGTTTCCATGAATCTAATTCCCAGTTACTTCGCTGAGAAAGACCTCAACACTCTATGATAATCTGTCCAAGATGTTTGCAATAAGTACAAAAAAATTTCTTCTTGCAATGGGATGTTATATGACTATACTCTTTACATTTATAACATTGCAGCGAAGAAGGGCCCTTTTGTGATGGTTTTCCTCTAGCCTGTTGAGTCACAAGGACAGACTTTATATCCTTCTCTCCCTCAATGGTGGCATGTATCATAATTCTCGTCTCCTCACGAAGTAATTCACCCAGAAAGACATCCATATTGGCTAATGTTTCATGATTCAAAATATTAGCTCGAATGATCTCATATTCTGAGTGTAACTTCATTAGAAACTACATCACCTTCCTGTAACTGTAGAGTTTAATACGAGAAAAACAAACAATCTAATTAGATAAGGGTGCGGTTTGTATAGAGCTGAGGCTCTAAACAATCAAAGTAAAGCGCACCTTCAAATAGTATCAAGAAATGTGGTTTCAAGACTAGAGATTTTCGTGATAGCTTAAAATATATTTTCATCTCTAACTATAAAATTTAAAGCTTAAGAAAATAGTGTAGATTAAGAAGATCTATGAACACTTAAAAATCTTGAAAATTGACGGTCCAAAAATGCATTATAAGATGCACTATTTTCAAACCTTAAAATCCATTTTTTTTCATAACCGTGCATAGTGAGGTGGAGATATCAATTTAAGGATATTTGGGCATCAAAACAATCTCTTTTAGTGAATATTTTGAGATGAGCTCTAATTTGATTGTTTAGAGCCTCGGTTCTATATAAATTTGTGAGAAAATTTGGTATAAAACCCTAATTCATTGTATTACTTTATGGTAAACCCTCATTTCGTTTTTCGTTCAAACGGCATAAGAAAACCCCTAAAAATTTCACCGTACCCCCTTATCTCTTATCTATCTCTTTTATTGACTTTTGATCATAAAAAGTAGTCCTAACAAATCTTTTTATATCATTTCAACTCAAAAACTTTTTTAATAAGTGGAAAGAGAAAAAGATAGATTAAAAAAGTTTTTGAGATGAAATAATATAAAAAGATTTGTTGGGGCTAATTTTATAGTCAAAAGTCAATAAAAAAGGGAGATAAGAGATGATGGGGTACGGTGAAATCCTTAAGGATTTCTTTATGTCGCTTGAAAGAAATACGAAAAAGAAGGTCTACTATAAAATAATATGAGAAATTAGGGTTTTGTATGAAATTTTTTTAAAATTTTTTATTAGATAATACATTACAAGATGTACTATTTTTGCGGTTAAAAAATCTATTTTTTCGTTTTAAATTATAACTATCAAAATCGAGGTGGCCAATTTGATGTGTTTTGAACTCCATGACATTTTTTTTTCCCTTCTCGGAATGCCTTTTTGAGTCCAATAAGGTGTGACCCAAACAAAGACGGGCCCATTTAACGCTTACTATAATGTCAAAGCTATGCAATAAGGTTGTTTCTTTATTAGTGAATATTGAGATTTTGCTTAAAATAAAAAAAGTAATGATAATGTGAGACCCTCCCACACCATGTCCAACCCTTTTATTTTGGTTCAACCTTTCCTATATTTTGCGAGCAATGTAGAGAGATGGAAATAGAAGGGCTGAAACTTTCCTCAACTTGAGACCCGTTACAAATGGAGAGAGAGACCCATTTCACTTAGAGAGAGAGAGACCCGTTACAAATGGAGAGAGAGACCCATTTTACTTGGAGAGGGGCCTGTTTCAAATGGAGAGAAAGAGCTGTTTACTTGAGAGAGACACCCATTTCAATTGGGCAGAGAGAGAGAGAATCAGCAGGACTGCATGAACCTCTTTTGAATTGAGAAAGCTAAGGAAATGGGAATAGCTTCATTGAATTTGAAGGTTACAAATAACTCGTAAAGAGCTTAGGTGAGTTATCTTTATAATCTCCTAAACTCATTCTCTCGCTAGAAATTCAATTTCCCTCTAAAAAAAATCATGCTTTCTTTATACGATCCCAATATCTCATTCTTACAAAAAAACCGAATCTCTCTTTTTCTCTCTAAAAACTCAATAAATCATGGGGCTTTTTGGGTCGAGCCTTATTGTCAATGGGGTTTTAAATTTTTCTTTAAAAAAAATAGAAAATTTTATTTCCTTATAAGAAAAGTTTGACGAGAGTTTTTTTTAAAGACTGAGCCTGAGTTGGGCCGGGCTGGTCCCAATAGGCTTAATGAGCCTGAGTGGGCCAGGCCTTATTCCTTCAATTGGGGGTTTTAAATTTTCTAAAAAACAATAAGTAACTTTTTTCCCATACAAGAAAATATCGAATAGAAAGATTTAAAAAAAGTGAAAAAAAGAAAGGGCCTGAGTTGGGCTCGGCTAAGCCCAATAGGCTTTTATTGGCCAAACCTCATTTGTCAATGGGGGTTTCAAATTTTCTAAAAAATAATTAGCAATTTTTTTTTTCCTTACAAGAAAAGTTTGAAGAGAAAGATTTTTTTTTTTAAAAAAAAAAAAGGTCGGGCCTGAGTTGGGCCAGGCCTTATTAACAAAAAAAATTTTTCCTTACAACAAAAGTTTGAAGAGAAAATTTCTTTTGCAACAAAAAGAAAAGGCCGGGCATGAGTTGGGTTGGTCAAGTCCATTAGGCCTTCTTGGGTCAGGTTGGACTTCGCATAAAGTTTCGGGCCTAACGGGCTGTGGCTGGGCTTCTGTATATTTTGGGGCTCATCTACAAGCCGGGCCATACAGACATATCTCCGGACCGGGCCTACCAGGCAGGGCCATGTCAGTCCCGGTCTTTAGCTGGCTCCAGGCTGGCCCGACCCCGCCCATTGGCAGCCCTCGGTAGGCCTCTCACACAGTTCCTCATTCTAAACAGGTCCCCGCCCATTGGCAGCCCTCGGTAGGTCTCTCACACAGTTCCTCATCCTAAACAGGTCCCCGCCCATTGGCAGCCCTCGGTAGGTCTCTCACACAGTTCCTCATCCTAAACAGGTCTCTCATCCAAAATGACACACAAAATGAGAAAACATATCTCTATTTCGTAGGTCTCTCACACAGTCTCTCATCCAAAATGACACACAAAATGAGAAAACATATCTCTATTTCGTAGGTCTCTCACACAGTTTCTCTCATCCAAAATGAATGGTATAACCTAACACGGCTCGCTACTCTCTATATAGGTCTGTAGTGAAAAATACGAAGATACAATGTTGAACATTGAACAAGGAATACAAGATGGAGTTGAAAACTTGAAATCCAAGATGAAAGAGATAACAGTGAACTCAGGTTTGTTATCTATACTCTATTTGACAAAACAGAATCTAAATATTATAATTCTAAAAGGTGAGGCTGAAAGTGATATCTTATTATTATTATAGATTGACATAAAGAAGAATGTTGTTGATATGTTGACAAAGCCGGTTCCATTACAAAAATTTAAGTTATTCTTCGACTTGACTAATGTGTCACCAAGATAAGCACTTGCGGGGGCACGTGTGGAGAAGATGGTCGTTATGAATCTCTTTAAGGATTCAAGCCAAAGTAGAGATTTTTTTATAAATATCTTTTGAATACCTATTTTTTGAGATTGATTTTTCCCATTATTTTGGGATTTCAATTTAGTTAATATTATTAGAAGCTTATCTTGAAGTCTTATTTAGATTAGGATGAGACTTTAGTCCATATGGATAGGGGATAAAGTTACATTTTTGCGGAGAGAGAGTGCAAAGAAAACGAGAGAATCTTTCAGTTATTTTTTTGAGATCAGAGAGAGAAAATTGTAGAGAAAGAGACATTATGGAATATTCGATTTTCTCTCTGGTTTGCTAAGGTACGAGTCTTTTGTAATTTTTTCTCCCATTGATTGATGGAAAAACACTGATCTTCTTCGTTCGTAGATATAGTCATATCTGTGACGAACCACATAAATTCTAGAGTTTTTTTTTCTATTATTTCTTTCCTTCTATTTCTGTCCTGCTTTAGTTTTTTTTGCAGGTTGCTTGCTTGTTGCGAGGTTTATTTTTCTCATACTTTATTTACAAATAAATAAATAAATCAACAAGTTGGGTTTAGAGCTTTTGTGCAAAACAGAGTATGCCACACTAATGTGCTTTGGATGTCTCCAAACAATTGCCGCTTGGCTATAGCAAAAAATTGAAAAAAAACAGAAAAAAACTGCAATGATTTTTATGTTTTTAGATGAAGATAGGAAAATACTTTTTTAAAGAGAAAAACCTTATGAGGGATGAAGGTAAAAGATAATTAAAACAAAAATTTAAAAGACAAGCACAAAAGTATAAACGTCAGAAGATAGAAGTTAAAAAATAGTGCAATGATTTTTATGTTTTTAGATGAAGATAAGAAAATAGAAGTTAAAAAAAAAAAAAAAAACCCTTTGAGGATGAAAGAAAAAGAAAAGCACAAAAGCATGTAATGGATATCTTACTTTCAATTTAGTTTATAGGTAAACTATGAAGCCTATTGAGATAGCTTTTATATAATTTCATGTTTTCATTCGGTTGTGATTTTTTATAACGTTATGTTTTCATTCTCTTTACTGGGCGAAAGAGAGGTGGTAGAGAGACATTGGAAGAAAGAGAGGTGTTAGAGAGACTGAGAAAATATTGTGAGTAACAGTAAAAATCACGAGAGAAGATGGCTTGCTGTAAGCATGGCATTCGATTTGTGCGAGTAATAGTAAGAATTACATGAAAAAGTTTGAGGTTTTTCATTAATTTGTGAGTAACAATAAGAATCACAATGTAAAAGTTTGTAGTTTTTAAATCTCTACATTTGGTTTCTTATGAAAAGCTGCATGCATGTGGATAAAACTATAAGAACATACTCGGATATGGATAAAACCAGGGTTTTAAAAAAAGCCGAGTCGAACTGGACTCACCCGGTTCGACTCGAGAATCGGCACAGGACGTGCCGGTTCCAGCATAATACACGGAATCGCCCGGTTCCAGAGAGAACCGGGCGATTCTATACAGTGACTCGCCGATTCACTGTACGGAATCGGCGAGTCCCGTGAAGAACACGGGTTGCACAGTGTTCTTCACGGGTTTCTTCAAATTTTGTCATTTTTTTATCATTTTTCTTCTTTTTTTTGCCGTGTGATCGAATATTCAGGCTTTATGCAGCTTTTTTCAGCCTTTTCATGGATTAAATGGTGGAGAAATTTCATATTTTTGGATCATGAAAGTTGCGGGTTTTAGGGTTTTCGCTTTTCCTTTTGTTTCATATCAAATAGGGCATGAATCTATGAAAATTTTGAGGTATATTGATTGTAAATGTGTTCATCAAAAAATTCTATTACGAATTTGTGATAATCTTTGAGAAAAATAGAGTACTTTGGAGATTGAATCCACGGGTTCACGAAACCCGGTAAGAACTCTGGTTTTTTTTTTTTTCCACCATTTGATCAATTTCAATCCATATTTTGAAAATAATCAGTTAAATTTGTAGGGTTTTAAATCTTTATCGTGTCTTTTATCATTTACCATATTCAATTTTATTTAATTTACTCAATTACAGCCTGATTTTTTAGAAGAACACAATGATGTCTGTGAAAAAAAATTTCTACTGTTTTTTTTTTTTTCCCTCCTTTTGATCTATTGTTCACGATATATTACAAATAATGTGTTAGATTTCTAGGGTTTTTAATCGTTATAGTCTTGTTTATAATCAGATGTATTCAATTTGAGCTTCATTTTTTAGATTCAATGACTGTTGTCTGTGAAGAACTGCGTTTTTTTTTTTTTGCTCAATTTAATCAATTTGATTTGATTTAATGATGATAATGTGTTTATAATTTAGGGTTTTGATTCTTTATATTGTTGTTTATCAAAACATGTACTCAATTGGATGTAATTTATTCGTTTGGAGGTGGATTTTTGAGTTGAAATGGCTGATGTAAGGTGGCTCTGTGAAGAACAGTTTTTTTTTTTTTGTAATCCATGATCGAATTTTTTGAAAATTTGTGATTTTTCAAAAAGATGTGAAAATCGTGACAAGGTTTTGATTATCATGAGGTATTAAACCATATTTTAAATTTTTATTGTTTGAATTTGCTGTACTTTTTTTTTTTTTTTCCATGATCAAATTTTTTGAAAAATGATGATTTTCCTAAAAGATGTGAAAATCGTGACCAGGTTTTGATTACCATGAGGTGTTAAACCATATTTTTAATTTTTATTGTTAAAGTTTTTGTTGAAAAAATTGTATGTTGATAGATTATTTATGCAAAAAAATGCATGTTATTATATTTTTAATGCAAAACTGTATTTTTTTAATTTGGTGTTAATGTATTTTTGAGTTGGAATGACTGATGTTAGGTGGCTCTGTGAAGAATTGTTTTTATTTGGTTTTTTTTTTAATACATGATCGATTTTTTTTGAAAAATCGTGAATTTCCGAAAAGATGTGAAAGTAGTGGTCAGGTTTTGATTAACATGAGGTATTAAACCATATTTTTAATTTATTGTTAAAGTTTTTGTTGAAACAATTGCATGTTGATAGATTATTTATGCAAAAAAAATACATGTTATTATATTTTTAATGTAAAACTGTATTTTTTTAACTTGTTAATGCATTTTTGAATTGGAATGACTGATGTTAGGTGGCTCTGTAAAGATTTGTTTTTATTTGTTTCTTTTTTTTTAGTACATGGTCGATTTTTTTTGAAAAATCGTGATTTTTCCGAAAAGATGTGAAAACAGTGACCAGGTTTTGATTATCATGAGGTATTAAAGCATATTTTCCATTTTATTGTTAAAGTTTTTGTTGAAAAAATTATGATAGAATACTTATGCAAAAACATACATGTTATTATATTTCTAATGCAAAACTGTATTATATTTTTAATGTAGTTTTGCATTAAAAACGTATTTTCAATTTTTAAATTTTGAAAGAAAAAAATACATGTTGTTAAATTGTATTATCGTGAGAAATTAAAGTGAATATCATTGCAAAAAAAGTCGTGGCATATACGACAATTATATTATCTTGCATTTTTTCAATTTTATTATTAAGTTTTTAATGCAAAAAATGTCTGTTCTTGATATTTGAGTTGTAGCCATGTTTGGAGCTTGCATTTTGTATTATATTATCCTGTATGTTTGTAATTGATATGTACGAAAATATTATTGTCAATAGAAATATTTTGCAATAACAAATAACAACAAATATAACTACATGAACTACCCCAACATATTATTACTACACATGGTGATTATTTTTCTTGTTGAACTGGCATGTTAATTTTTAACTTTTTACATATTAAGACAGTTGAATCATGTCAAGATCTACAGAAGACCCTGCATGGCAACATAGGGTCAAACTTAATCCCAACAAAAAAGACAAAATTATTTGTAATTACTGCCAAAGAATGATAAGTAGTGGGGTACATAGGTTCAAGCAACACTTGGCAGGGGTTGTTTCTACATGCAGTTGTGTCCCTAGTAATGTAAAAAAACAGATGACGGCATTTCTTAAGGCTAACAAAGGTAAAAAAATTGCCAAACATAGGATGAATGAGGAGATAGCTAGTTTATATACGCCATCAAGCAGTGATGATCTAGAAGAGCAATATAATAAATACCTAGAACAGCAATAGAATAATGACCTAGAGATGGCCACAAGAATGAGTTTACATAAACAATATCAGAGGGAACGTGGGTTTAGAATGCCCGATGATTATGACATAGGCATGCATGGTGGGTCTAGCTCAGACATGCATAGTGGGTCTAGCTCAGATATTTATGGCGGGCCTAGCTTAAACATGCATGGCGGGCCCAAGTCGAGCATGTATGACGGGCCCAGCTCAAATATGTATGGAGGGGTTGGTGGCAGTATGTGTCAACAAGAATCAAACGTTGAAGAAATAGTTCATAGCTTATCTAGGAGTGCCAGTATTGCAGGTCATGGTCGTATAGATTCATTTTTCTCAAAGCCTAAATCACAACAGATGACCCTAAAAGACATGGTTAAAGGTACAAGAAACATGTTGAGGAGATATGTTGGTAAATAGTTCTATGATAAAGGGATTCCCTTTGATGCAGCCAATAGCCCATATTTTCTACCTATGGTCAGTGTAATCCAGAGAGCAGGGCCCGGGGTAAACCGCCAACAGCATATGAGCTCAGTGGGCCAATATTAGATGAAGAGGTGGAGGAAGTTATAAAGTGGATTGAAGAATTTAAAAAGAGTTGGCCAAGGACAAGCATTACTCTCATGAGTGATGGTTGGTTGAATAAAGTTAGCAAAAAAGAGTTTTTAAACTTCTTGGCCTATTCCCCAAAAGGTACATTTTTTTGTTTAGCAAAGACGTATCAGGGACGAAGAAGGATGCAAACTTCTACGTACGACTATATGATCAGATAGTGGAGGAGGTGAGAGATAAGCATGTAGTCCAATTTATTATGGACAATGCCCGTGCATGTGTTTCTGCGGGCAGCAAGTTGATGGATAAGAGGAAGCATCTAGTATGGACCCCGTGTGCTGCACGCAACATCGATCTTATGTTAGAGGAGATCGATGAGATCAAAATTGTGAAGGAAACTGTAGAGGAAGCGAGGTTGGTGTCGAGATTTATATACAACCACTCTAAATTTTACTTCTGTTTAGAAAACACTCTAAGAAAAAAGAGATAATCAGGCCTGCTATAACCCGCTTTGCGACCGATTACTTAACTGTGGACTCCATTCGGGAATCTGAAGGTGCATTAAAGATATTATTTACCTGTGAAGAGTGGTTAAATGACCACCTCTCGAAGTCCAGTACCGGTATAAAAGTGGACGACATAGTCTCAAATAGGAGATTCTAGGCCACTGCCCCTTTGGTCATGGTATTAAGAATGATGAATGCTGACAAGAAAGCTACCATGGGCATCCTTTATGAAGGTATCGAGAGGGCGAAATCAGCTATTGGGGAGAAGTGTAGTTTTGCTAGTAAAGTGATCGAGATTATAGAAAGGAGGTGGAACACCAAATTTGGTCCAATTCATTATGCTGGTAAATATATATTTATATCATTAGAAAGTTTCATTTTAAATCATTTTTTTATGAAATTGTAAATGACATTTTTCTATCTATATATTTTTTAGGTTACTACTTCAACCCAAATTTTTTTTATTTAACACTTGAACATCCCTACAAGATTATGGAAGGGGTCAGATACATTATTGCAAGGTTGGAGAGAAGCCATCGAAACCAAGTAGCAGCAATACAATAGGTATTATTTAATGTTTGGGTAAAAACTTCATTGAGTTGTTATATTTGTGAGGAATAATATACTAAAACGAAATATATTTGTTTTAGCTTGCTATGTATAGGGATGCTATAGGATTCTTCGAAACTAGACTTGCCAAGAATTCTTGAACTAAGATGGATCCAGGTTATCCCCTAGCTAATATTTTGTTCATTTATATATTTAATCTTATGAATTGTTATTGCCTTTACAATGCTTTTTGCATTTTAATCCAGCTGAACGGTGGGAAATATATGGTACTGATGCACCTCACCTAAAGAGGATAGCAATCAAGGTGCTCTCCCAAACATGTTCTGCTACTGACTGTGAGCGCAACTGGAGTATGTTCCAATGGTTGCACACTACTAGGAGGAATAGACTCGCTTCGAAGAAACTTCATAAGCTAGTCTACGTTCATTACCACTTAAATCTCCGAGAGCGACAAATAAGAAAGAAGCTTGAAGACTATGGGCTGATAGACTTAGACACAATATTTGTCACAGACACAGCAGACCAATGGGTAATAGAAGAGGAGGAGCCAGTGTTGCACAAGAGAGCGTTCTTTGAAACAATCGGTGAGGAAGATATTGAAGAAGATGATGAGTAGCATGAAAGAAGAAGTAGCCAGCCAACGTATCCATAATTCGTCAGAGATGTCGGTGATATTGTACCTAATGAGGGAGAGTGGGAAGGGGGTCTAAGGGAAAATGAGAGAGATGACGATTCTAAGGCCACCTTATCCCAGCCATATTATTCACATATCGAGTCCCAACAGCAACAGGGTAGGGATGAGTACGACAGTGTAGGTGAGCAAAAAGGATGGACAAGCTTCGGGGACTTTGGATTGGGAACACAACAGAACACTAATACTCAGGGATTTGGGTATAGTCAAACGCCTACTAATATCGATGATTCGTTTTTAGATTGAATCAATGAATTGTCAAACAAATTTAATCAATGGAACCAGCGTGACCAAGAAGAAGAACGATGTCGTCTGTCATTTTATTTTTAGATCGTATGTTACTAATTGTATGCTTTATTGTAGTCCTTGTATGTTGATATACTTATTCCATGATAATTCTATATTTATCCTTTTGTGTGATGTAAATTAAATAGTAAATAGTAGTTCATGCAGGGAAAGAACATATCAATATTCGGATATTCATGCAAAGAAATGAAAATTCTTAATGGAGTACCTCATTTCTTATGGAATTCCTAAAAGAATAATATTTAT
Source organism: Amborella trichopoda (assembly GCF_054954075.1). Classification (NCBI taxonomy): domain Eukaryota; kingdom Viridiplantae; phylum Streptophyta; class Magnoliopsida; order Amborellales; family Amborellaceae; genus Amborella; species Amborella trichopoda. Next base: position 57,362,566 of record NC_142339.1, read on the forward strand.
AACGAATTTTAATAATTTTTTCGGATTTTTTTGAAACTTTAATCTGACAGATTCAGTCGATTCCTGATCTGGATCGTCGATTCACCGATCCGGATCAATTTTTAAGGTGCCCGATCCAGGTCACCGATCCACTTTTTAAACCATTGGATAAAGTTGTAAGAACATACCTGGATATTCAGAATTTAGCATTTGGGACCAAAGGGAACTTAATGGTTTCCTTCTTCCTTTACTTAGAAATTTACATAGTCGCTATGGAATTTATAATAATGGAAGGTGACAACCTTAGTAACATGTTCTCAAACATATCTTTTGAGGTACATGAATTGCGAATCAAAATAATTAAAGGATTCAACATAATATCCTCATTGGTTTTATTACTTACTCTACAACTGCAAAGCTTGGATTGACTTACATATATATTAGCAGGAGGTGCATTTTCACAATTGATACTCCTTGGTTCAACTGTATGGGTTGGTACTTTTGAAGGGATGGGTTAAAATAACACATTTACACAACATACCTTGCATTTTGGTTACCATTTGAGTAGAACTCTCTCTCCGAATGATTTAAATAACTAGAGAAGAAGCTAGGTGTAGCCAAATAGGTCATTAAGTGAGAGACTGGAAGCTAGGTGTAGCTTCTTGAAGAGGAAGGGCCATAAGGGTTAGGAAATGGCACAATTTAATAAGATAAATGTTAAGAACTTGAACATAACTAACACTAGGATGCAAATGAACAACGTATCCTAGTTTGAATGTGGTCAGGGATGGGAAGACTTCAATGTAGGGACACCAATGTCAAGAAAAATATGATTCTTTGGTAATTTAGCCTTTCAAGAATCTCATAAGCTATTTTGGCTTCTGTGTTGCTTCAAAATAGATTTCATGTTTTTTGTATTCTTCATGCTTGTGTTCCAATCATTTCTAAGCAATTGATACTCATAAACCATTTGTTCCTTTTACTTTTCTCTTTGCCTTTCATAGAATTATACGCATCTTGATGATAGTTTGCAATATAACAATTACAAATACGTGATTAATACTCATTCTTTTATACAGATCCTGTTTCTCAAAAAATAATTGGAAAAACATCCGCTCTTAAAACATATTTTCTTTTTTCCTTTGTGAATTTGCATATCAATATAATAGGAACATCATTTTGACAAATTTGAAAAAAATTGGTCAAACAATGAGAGATAAATCAAAGAATTTAGGTTTATAGTTTCAAAAAGCTGTAGAACTTTGAGCTCTTGATTTCTTTTACAATCTTTGATTAAAACTGGTTGCATATATATATAGCAAAGTGGGGTAGAAAGCTAAAACTAACACTAACACTAACACTATTTTAGGATTTTTATTTAAGAGTGAGGGAAAAAGACTGAGAATGGCAGCTCTGGGGTTTGATGAAATGAAATTTTTTATTTTTTTATTAAGTCAAGTGCTTTAAGGGGAGTTCAATTGATTCCCCACCACTCCCAAGCTAACTCATCGGTTATGAATCGGCTCGATACGATCCTTTTTGAGCAGTATTGCCTTTCTCAACTGCTTTATGCACGCAAAAATAGGTGATCAATGGACATCCACTTCATCTTCACTAGCATCCTCATCCCAATCCATTGGTAATTGTTCTTTTCTTGTTGTTACTTAAATGTATTACTTTTCTTTTCTTTTTCTTCCCTCCAATTTTTCCATATAAAAACCAACATAAATAATTATTTAGTTTGGGGTGGGAACTAAATGATGGGAATTATTTACCATTTAGAAAATCAGAGGTTGAGAAACTCCCAAAAATTGAAAGAGTTAAGCAACCAAATGGAGGCCTTGTGTGTTTTAAATCTAGAAGTCCTATCTTTAAATATTTACGACAAAAATAATGTCATAGATGTATCATTGTCACCATTCACTAGCACATTTATGTAGTGGACTAATGAGCTGGACTATTAATGGTGAGAGTGATATCATTTAGTTTATATGCACAAGACGACACATGGTTTTTATTGCAATGGCACCATATGTTGGGTCTACGGGTGCAGGAAAGAAAGAAGGGGTTGGTCTTTAATGCAGTGGCGCCATTATGTTGATTTAGTTTATATGCCACATGGTTTTTATTACAGTGGCAGTATCAGATGGATCTCGGGGTGCAGGAAAGAAGGGGGTGGTCTTTAATGCAAAATGGGGTTATTACGACTTTGAAATTCTTATTACAAGCGGCCTAACTCAGAATTGCTTGAGTTGAGTTGGGATCGGAAGGTGGACGATTCTAGTTTGAAGAACTCCGGAATTGCCTTGATGCTCTAGTTTTTTATGTGAATAAATTGTAGCCCTATTGGACTTGGGAATTGCCCGACTCAGGCCACGTGAATCAGAAATGAGCCAGTCGCGATTCAAGGCATGATTCAAGGTTTTCAACCACAAACTTTGTTGTTCAAACCCAAAATGACATCGATCCCCAGTTTCTAATAACATTGGGCAAGAATTTATTTTATGTTGTAAATGTCTTTTTTTTCTCTTTTTTTTTTCTTGGGACAAACTCTACACATTCTTGATCCATTCATCTGTGAGAAATGATGGTGGATGCAGCAAAGATATCATTAGAACTGTCAAACCACCTCAACAAAGCAATAATGACGTGCTTAACTCTAATAATTTTACCAACATAGTGGCTACTTTTTAAAATTTTCATTCTTATAACTCCTCATGGATATTTTTTTAAAATTATCAACATTGCCCTTATTGGATTTGGTACTTTCCAAAATCACCAACATAAGCAAACCCCATAATTTGTGCGATTGATATTGATATTGAAAAGTTTCCTAAAGAGAATATGAATACAAAAGGATTAGAACTCATATGTAACATTAATAGAAAGTTACCTATTTTATACGGATTTTTAACTTTATATATATGAGATAAAAGTACAGAGAATTTGTGTGTTTTGATACATATGTCACATCATTAGGAAGTTTCTTATTTTAGGTGGATTCTATATATGGGATGAAAGTACAAAGAATTTGTGTACCCTATTTGAATCGCCATATAGGAATAATAGTTCCTCTAGAGAGAGAGGATAGCAGAACTTCCTGTGCATAAGATGCAAAGTTTCCTCTTAGAGAGAATAGAGTTTACTATAGAGAGAAACATTGTGATGATGCCTCTTGTAGAGTGAGATGGTGGTTTCTTATAGAGAAACGGTTCTTATGGAGATTTTGAGTGGTTTTTCCTTTTAATTAGAGAAAAAGTAAGTTTTTCGTTGGTCTCACATCTCTATCTGGTGTTGTTGGTAATGGTTGCCAGAAGTAAATAGAAGTAATGGAGAGTGGTTTAAAAGGGTTCGCTCGAGCCGATTTTGTCGAGGTTTATTCTAAAATCTTTGATGTAACTTTTTAGTATAATGGATTCCAGTTTGTTGTCCATGTGGATGTAGCCCCTCTGGGTGAACCACATAAATCATTGTGTTATTATGGTGTTTGTTTCATGCTTTATTTCTCGTACTTTATTTGTCAAAAATTAACATATGTGGTTTAGAGCTTCCACGCACAACAAGTGGTATCAGAACCTGATTTGAAGTTGTCAGTATGACAATAAGGTTTCAAATGCAAGGTTCGAGGTAGAGAAATTTGATTGTAAATACTATTTTTTAGCAATAATGATGAATAAATTTATTTGGCAAAAGATGAAGAATCCATAAAACTATACAGTAGATGTTGGCATGGTGAGCAGGTGATTTTTATATCAAGGTGGAGATTATTGGATTTTGTGCTATCCAAAATCACCAACATAAAAAAATCTTATATTTTGTGAGATTGATATTGATATTGATAAATTTTTTAAAGGGAATAGGAATCCAAAAGGATTACAACTCTTGGATGTATCTTTAGGTTTTGAGATATATGTAACATCAATAGAAAGTTTCATATTTTGTGTGGATTCCTAATCTTATATATATAGGATCAAAGTACATAGAATTTGTGTGCCCTATTTGGGTCACTATATGGGAATGGCGGTTCCTCTAGAGAGAGGGGGGCAAAGCCTCCTGTGTATAAGATGCAAGGTTTCCTCTTAGAGATGGGAATGGTTGTTCCTCTAGAGAGAGAAGGGGCAGAGCCTCTTGTATATAAGATGTAAGATCTCCTCTTAGAAAGAAAAGAATTTCCTATGGAGAGAAACATTGTGATGGTGCCTCTTGCAGAATGAGATGGTAGTTTCTTGTAGAGAAGCATTCCCCATGGAGATTTTGGGTGATTTCCCTTTTTAGTTAGAGAGAAAGTAAGTTTTTCACTACTCTTGCGTCTCTATCTGGTATTGTCAATAATAATTGCCAAAAGTAAGGAGAATAATGTCTCTATCTAATGTTGTCGGTAATGGTTGTCAAAAGTAAAGAGAATGAATGAAGAATAATGGTTGCTAAAAGTAAAGAGAATGAATACAGAATAATGGTTGACAAAAGTAATGAAAATGAATGAAGAATAATGGTTGCCAAAGGTAAAGAAAAGGAAGGGAGAGTGGTATAAAGTGATTCCTCGACTCGGTTTTGTCGACGTTTGTTTCAAAATCTTTGATGTATATTTCATTGGTATAGTGGATTTCAGTTTGTCATGGATGTAGCCTCTCTGGGATAAACCACGTAAATATTTGAGTTCTTGAGGTGTATGTTTCATGTTTTATTTTCCGTATTTTATTTGTCAAAAATTAACCCATCTGGTTTATAGCTTCTGCGCACAGCAGTCCTTATGCGAACTTTGAACGAGCGCTTGCATTTTAATAAATTACCCCTTAAATTACACGCGTCAAATCACCTAAGCAGCCTTGCTTATTCCTAATTCCAAACTCAAAAACATTTTTCTTTTATTATAGCCTTGTTTTAGGTTTCGAATTCAAAAACATATAGGGCATTTTGGTTATTTGGCCTGCGTCAGGCTCACTTATGCTGCCCCAGCCAAAACAAATCTACTCGTGCTTCAAAACCCAGAGCAAGATTTGATCGAAATCGTATTATATTTGTCTAGAACTTAGGCTGGATAAGGATAAAAATCTTTTTTGTTCCAGGTTTCAAACCAAGAACAATTATGCCCACTTAGTACTAAAATGTCTTGTTTAGTTTCCAAAACCATAGCATAGCAGTTCGGGCATTTTTTGACAAAATAATTGAATAGATACCTAAGTGAAAGGAATATAATTATCTTAACCACCTAAATTATTTTTTAATATGATTTGATTGTTTTGTTGATCATTTGATCACTAGAATCTATGCTTCGCTCTTGAAATAACATTGATCTTGTGCCCCACAATTATATTTCCCTTTCTATGTAGGACAATGAAATAGTAAAAGAAAAGGGATCGTCTACAAAGAAACCATTTATCTTTTGTACATAGATACAACAATCATTCTTATCTCTTAAATTTCAAGATAGATGGTCGTAAGAGTGTCATTGAATAGATACAAAGTTCAATTTTTTTTTTCAAACTTCGTGACTTATCTCAAGCCATCTAATTTGATATCAAATGTGTGAGAATGATTGTGACCACTTTATATAAAAGTTAAATAATCTCTTTATAGACAATCCCGAAAGAAAAAATGAGATATCCCTAAAAGTGAAGTGCACAATGCCATTGTTTATGCTTCGATACATTTGGCTAGTGGCATGCATTCACAAAAAAATATTGAATTTTCACCATATCCCTAAATAGGCATTTGCAATTTGTTAAGGCCTTTCACAAAATAAAATATTCTTCTAAAGGTGGTTAGTTGGGTTCACATGTACTTTCTTCTGTGGGTTCTGCATGGATTTCAATTCACATCATTCATATTTTCTCCTTAAAATATGATCACCTCCATACAATTTTTAATCAAAAGGGGATTACATCAATCTTTTCATGAAAGGATTAATACCTATACAAATTATTTAAAATATAATTAAATAATAATAATGGATCAAAATACACCTGCATCATTTAGTTGTATTTTGGTAAATTTTATTTACCTTAAATTATTTTTTTTAAAGTTTTTATGAGTATTTAATGTTGAGAAACATACCAAATTCGAGCTTAATCCATTATATTAAAAAAATTAAAAGTAAAATATATTATATATTTTTAAAAAGTGGGACTCCATATCAAATGTAAACTACAGGAGACTATTTTTTAAAAAATTTCCAAAAAAAAAACGATTTATATGCAATCTCCTCAAACTAAAAAATAAATAAGAAATTTTCAATTATATAATGACGACAAAAGTTAGCATTCAATATGGCAATGGGAAACCATCAAAGAAGAAAAAGTCATATTTTTCTTAAATTGTTTTGCAACATTATGTTGGGATCTTAATTTTTGTGGTGCAGAGGGCAGTGAGGTTGCTGTTTAAGAAAAAAATGAAAGTTTCAAACTTTCAACTAATTAAAGCGAGCACATGAACACCGTGTGAGAGAGAAAGAGAGAGAGTAGGTCAATTGAGTAGATAGAAAGAGTTTTAGAGAGAGAGGGGGAGCCTGTAGTCAATTGAGTGACTAGAGAGAGAGAGTTGGAACTTGTAGCTTTCAGCAGACTCCTTGACCTTTAGAATCTGCAACTTAATTCTTAGAACGTGGAGCTCCCTGTATTCAACTACCTCACAGAGAGAGAGAGAGAGAGAGAGAGTTAAAAGCTTTAGCTCTCAATACTCCTCTAATATTTCTTTGAACTAGCACCTGTACTTAAGAACCAGAGAGATTTAAGATGAATGTGGAGAGAAGTGATTATGAGTCACAGCAGTCTGAGTTTGATGGCAAAGGCGGCATAACCTTCGCCAAGGCTTGTTTCAATCTGTTAAACGCTTTGTCAGGTTTCAGCTCTCTCTTCTCTTACTTGGAATTCTCTCCTGCGTTTCTTTTGTCTTTTCAATTTTGCACTTGCTGCTTTATTTCTTTGGTATCTGATGCTCGAAAGACTTCTCTCACCCCTTCTCTCTCTCTAACGCAAAAACAAACATACGTTCATATTATAGACTCTCTCCAACACACATGTATACATTTGTAAATTTAGAATATAGGTGTTAAGGACTTGTGGTCTGATTGAAGTTGGCCCTTGATAGAGTACAATAACATAATAGTGTTAGTATAAATTACTCTAAATAGTTTGGATAAGGATCTAATGATGATGATGTTATAGACACACACATAGATATACAATATGTGAAGGTCTTGGGTTCAAATCCCACATTAATGTTGTTAGAGCCCCTTGTCTCTTTGGTGACATGTTGCTCACGAACATCAAAGTCTTCGGTCCGAATTCCACTTCGACGCCATTGGTGCCCCCAAGAGAGAGAGTGTTAAGGTGCTGTCTCAAAATATGGTGCTAGCTAGGAGTGGCAATGAACTCGGACCCGACTCGTTTCAGGTCTGGGTATGGGTTCAAAAATTGAACCAGACGGGACAGGTTCATATCCAAACATTGGACCTGAAAACTACTCAGGTCTGGGTACGGGTCCATGTGGACCCGACCCGAATAATGTTATTATTTAAATAATATTTAATATATAATATTTCAATAATATTTAATTAATATTCAAATAAATATATACATGGATGTAGATTTAATAATATTTAATTAATATTCAAATAAATATATAATATTTAAATAAATATAGTTATATATTTTAGTTATAACATAATACTTAATTACAAAAATATATATTTTTTAATTTTTTGGTCGGGTCGAGGTTCTATAATTTTTTTGGGCCCGCGTTCGGACCGGACCCAACCCGACCGTTGCCACCCCTATGGGTCTGCTAGCCTTCATTTCGACGGAAAGCAAGTTAACATAGCTCATAGTCTAATATTCATGAAGGGACATCCGCTGTCGGTAATCTCCATGTACAGTGGATATGAAGCGTTGGTTTTGTAACGGACCGTGACAGCTTCTAATTGCGCCGAAGGCTTCATCTTTATCGTCCGTGGAGGAGGATGGACGATGGATGCTCCTTTTCTAAAGACCTTTGTTAACATTTTACTTAATGCAATGATGGCGACCATGACTTGTTACGTTGACTCACCTAGGTGGCTCGAACACCACATTCTGGTGATAATTTCCAGGTCTCTCTTATTGTTTATTTTTTCTCTAATTTTTTTTTTTTTTTATTGTTATTGGTTTTTCCTTTATATTTTCCCTTATGTTTTTCGATAGTTTCACGATGTAGTGTTGCAATTGTTTGTTCTCAAAAAATGTACTTCTCTGTTGGCTAGGGATGAATATTCCATCTCTACCCTTTCTTCTATGTTTCTCTTCATATTTTTGAGTGGCATGGTTTACTCTTGTGAGAGCACACTGTACACTTACTTCCCACAGTAAAAGAGTGTCTTATGAAAGAAAAATTTACATAAAGAGTTTGATACATTTTGAGAATCACCACGTAAGTAGTCTTTCAAAGAACAAGTTGAATTTTAAGTTTATGAATACTTAGATCTGCTAAAAAATACTCGACCTTCGTTCAAACTCGGGATGTTATTTTTTCAAGCACCTATATAGTGGGTATAGAATTGTGTTCTTTTTTCTTTTTTTTCTTTTATTGGGGTTTGGTTGGTTTGGTGAGGAGGTTAAGGTTACATCCACAAAATTTGAAGCCCCAAAAATACTCCAAAAATATGATTTTACCCAAGGGAATGAATGAAAAATACTCCAAAACTATGATTTTACCCAAGGGAGTGAATGACTAATGTGGTCCAGTGGATCATATAATCTTTTGGCCATATTGTTTAGCCAGGGCTTATGAAAACATATTTTTGTTTTTTGAAAACTTCATTTAATAATCTGAAGTGTGTGGTTTATATACGATTGTAATCTCACTTTCAGAAGTAAAGTCGTGGTATTCTACACCATCCATTTAATTTAATGGTATATATTTGACATGTCTTTAAAGATGATTAAAAAGTAACATATTTTTTAAGATAGTATCAAATCTAAACTATCCAAATAAAATAGATAGTACAGAATACTACAAACTTAGTTCTACAAGTAAGGTTACAACTTTATACAAACTTTTTTCTTATCTTAAATAACTGAAAAAGGAAAAAAAATTATGCATCTCTCTCTATATATATGTGTGTGTGTGTGTATGTGTGTGAGTTTTATTTAACTTTTCTCTCTTTTATTTTGGGTAATTGGATTGCATCTAATCTAATGGTTGTGGTGTTGTGGAAACTTTATTCGTTTAAAGGGATTAAAACCTTTTTGTTTAGAGAGAGAAAGAGTGAGAAAAAGATAGAGAGATTGGGCTGCAATTCGGTTTTCTCTTGAGAGCTTGGTATGTTCTTTTTTAGAGAGAGAAAGTGAGCAAAAGGCTTGAACTCCATTGTGGGTTTGTTGTGTACCCTGCTTTAGTAAAAGAAAGTGTTAAAGAGAACCCATTTTTGGGTATTCTTGAAGCCTTGTTTTTGGGGCGCAGTTTAGAGTGAGAAAGAGCTGCTGGAAATTGATATTTTGAACTCGATTTCACATTGTAATCTTCTCAAATCAGTAAGTAAAGTCTCGCGCCATTCTCCCATGGATGTGGGTCACAATTTGTGACCGAATTAAACCTTTGTACTCTGTGGACTGAATGTTGTTGTATTTTTTATTTTATGATCTTGCTTTGATATTATGTAGTTTTCATTGCTTGTTTATATTGATATGAATGCATAATAGCTGTGAATGTTATAAAGCCTTGCTGATTTTTCAGTAATCGATCCCAACAGCTGGTATCAGTGCTTAGGGTTTGTTCTTCATTATGTTTGTGAAGAAAGGGTTTTTTTTGCTATTGTAGTTATTTCTTGTATTTTCCTTGAAAATAAAAAAAGCAATGGAATTTGAAAGATTAAATCAAAGTAATTGGCTAATATGGAAAATGATGATAGAAGATTATCTTGTTGGAACAGAATTGGATCGGCCACTTCGAGGTAAGCAGGCCATGCTTGTTGGAATGGAAGATTGGGAATTGGATGTTCTTGATAAAAAAAATGTTTAGTAGCGATTAGACCATGTATTTCACCATCAATTTTATTTGATGTTTGTCAATGTAAAACATCTACAGATCTTTGGCAATCTTTAGAGCAATCTTTTAAGCAACCCTCTAGTGCAAATAAAATGCATGCGATGATAAAATTATTTCTTTTGAAAATGAAAGAAAGTGTTATAATTAGGTCGTATGTGATTGCATTTAATTCAATTTCGACACAATTGAGGTATTTGAAAGTGAATTTGGATGAAGAAGTGTTATGTTTGCTTTTGCTGAGTTCTTTGCCTACTACTTGGGATACCTTGATTACCACTGTGACTAATACAATGGGTAACAAGTTTAATTTAAAAGATGTTCTAGCTTCATTGTTAAATGAAGAGATTAGAAAGACATCCACACAAATGCTTGTCGAATCAAATCAAGCATTGGCAGCAGGAAATAGAGGAAGAACACAATAGAGAGACCAACCCTATGGATTTAATAGAGGCAAATCTCATAGCAAAGGCAGGTCCAAGTCATAAAGCAAGGATGTTATTGCTGGTATTGCAAGAAACATGGTCACACAAGAAAAGATTGTTATGCCAAGGACATGGACAAGGATAGCCATGCCGAAGCAATTACATTTTCATATGGTAAAGATGGAGTCACTTTTAGTATTGCATACACAACATTGTCTATTGCAGATATTTGGATTTTAGACTTTGGTGCTTCATTTCATGTTTGCCCAAAAATGTCATATTTTTCATCCTACACAGATGTGGATGGTGGCTTGGTTTATCTTGATGATGATCGGGCTTGCAAAATATTGGGCATTGGAAATGTTGTTATCAAACAATCAGATGGAAAGAAGTACACATTGAAAAATGTGAGGCACGTTCCTGAGTTGAAGAAAATCTCATTTCAACCGGGCAGTTAAATGACTCTGGTTTCATAGTGACTTTTGAAAATGGGTCATGAAAGAATTCAAGAGGTTGTATGACAATGTTAAAACAGAAAAAAGATGAGAGTCTCTACACTCTTCATGGCACAACTCAAAGGAATGATGCTACAGAGAAGATCTTTGCTGCAGCTAGTAAGCATGAGAATACACAAATTTGGCATAGCCATTTGGGTCATCTCAGTGAGCATGGTATGAAGGTATTGTAAATTCAAAATCTTATTCGTATTTCTGAGCATTCCTTTCTTGATTTTTGTGTTCATTGTGCCATGAATAAGCAGCGTATAGTTAGTTTTAAAATAAATGAAACTCATAGAAAAAATAAAGCATTAGAATTGATTTATTCTGATGTTTGTGGCCATGTTAATGTTAAATCTTTTGGTGGAGATTCTTATTTTGTCACTTTTTTAGATGATTGTTCTAGAAAGTGTTGGTGGTATCCATTGGCATCTAAGGATCAAGTTTTTGAACTTTTCAAGGTTTTCAAAGCCAAGGTTGAAAAAGAAACAAAGAGATTTATAAAATGCTTGCAAACTGATAATGATGGTGAATATTGCTCGAATGCTTTTAATGATTTTTGTAAAGAGAATGACATTCGCAGAGTAAGGACAGTTCCTGGGACACTACAATAAAATAGTGTCATTGAGAGGATGAATATGACCATCATTGAAAGAGTAAGAAACATGTTATCACAATCTGGTCTTGGTAAGCAATTTTGGGCTAAAGCTGTTAGTACATAGGTATATTTGATCAATAGATCTCCTAGTGCACCCTTGAATAGTGACATACCTGAAATTCTCTAGAAAGGTAAAAGTGTGTCATATGAACACTTGAGAACATTTAGGTGTGAAGATTATGTTCAAGTGCCTAGTGAAAGTAGAGCCAGGCTGGATGCCAAGTCAAGAAGATGTGTTTTTCTTGGGTATGGTGGTGATGATAGAGGTTATAGGATTTGGGATCCTATTGCAAAGAAGACTATTAGAAGTTGAGACATTCTCTTTAATAAAAATGCAATGTTTGCTGAAAAGAAGCAAAAAGAGTCAAAACAAGAAAGGCTTATTGTGGATATACAAGAACCAAATCTCATTGTTTTACCACGGCAAGTGCAAGAGAGTCAAGTTCAAGCTCAAGACAATTTTGATGTAGGTGATGCTAATTATGAGAATGATACTGAATTAATTCAAGATGAAGAATAGCTGCCAGTTACACCTGAGCTAGAATTGAGAAGATCCACACGCCCTCACAAGCCCATACAAAGGTATTTTCCTTCCTTATACTTTGTATACCGATAGTGGTGAACCTGAGTCTTTTTAGAAGGCTGTTTATTACCCTAATGTTGACATGTGGCATAAGGCAATGGAAGAGGAGATTGATGCTTTGCATAAGAATGATGCATGGGAGTTGATGGAACTTCCACATGAGAAGAAAGCATTGAAGAATAGGCGTGTATATGCTATTAAGTGGGAGGCAAATGGTCTTATGCGATATAAGGCCAGACTAATGGTAAAAGTTATGGGAAAAAACCAAGTGTTGATTTTAATAAAATTTTTACTCCTGTCGTTAAGCATAGCTCTATTAGAGTTGTTTTATCTTTGGTTACTAACTTGAATTTAGAGCTAGAGCAACTTGATATTAGAAGTGTCTTCTTGCATAGTAATCTTGATGTAGAAATTTATGTGTCAACTTGAAGGTTTTGATAACAAAACCCTTCCTAACTTGGTTTGCAAGTTGAAAAGGGATTGTATGGTTTAAAACAAGAATCTAAGCGATGTTATAAGAAATTTGACAATTTTATGCTGGGTGAATGTTATTTTATATGCGATTTTGATCATTGTATATACTTCAAGGGTTCAGCATATGATTCTTTTACTGTTTTGTTTATTTATGTTGATGATATGCTTGTTGCTAGCAATGATCTGAGTGAATCAAGTGTTTAAAGCTTGATATGTCCAAGCATTTTACCACCAAGGATCTTCGACCATCCAAGAAGATTTTGGGCATGCACATCTATAGAGATAGAAAGCAAGGTAAGCTTTGGTTAAGTCAATCTGAATATATTTCTAAAGTTCTTGAGTGCTTTAATATGATTGACTGTAAACCTGTTTTTACCCCATTAGTTGCACATTTCAAGTTGTCTAAAAAGGACTCTCCAATAAATGAGGTAGATATAAGTAAGATGAAGAATGTTTCATATACTTCCGTAGTGGGTAGTTTGATGTATGCAATGGTTTGTACTAGACCTGACAATGCCCATGCCGTGGGAGTTGTTTCCAGATTTATATCTAATCCAGGTTGGGAACATTGGCAAGCAGTTAAGTAGATTATTCGGTATTTGAAGGGGACACGAAATGTATGCTTGTATTTTGGAAATTCATCATTACAAGTTGTTGGTTATGTAGATGCAGATTATGCAGGAAGCCGTGATACTAGAAGGTCTACCACTGGATACATTTTCAATGTTGGTGGTGGTGCAGTCAGCTGGATGTCAAGGTTGCAGGATATTGTTGTCTTGCCATCAACTGAAGCTGAGTATGTGGCATTGATTGAGGCAGCGAAGGAAGTGATTTGGTTGAGAAGGTTACTTGGTCAGTTTGGGATAAAACAGGATAAATATGTTGTGCATTGTGATAACCAGAGTGCGATTCATCTGGTTAAGAATGCAGCTTATCACTCCAGGACAAAACATACAGAGGTTAGATATCATTTTATTCGGTTGGCCCTTGAGCGTAGAGATTTGCAAGTAGACAAGATTCACACTGAGAAGAACATTGCCGATATATTGACAAAGGTTGTCTCAACTAAATAGAATATGATGTGTAGAAAACTTTCGGGGTTGGAGGAGACGTAACTTCGACTGGATGGAGAGTGGCACATTGGTGATTATTTTAGATACTTTGTTATTTGTCTTCAAGCCAGAGATTGTTACATGTGTGTAAACAAATCACACATGTAGGAGTTTTATTTAACTTTGCTGTCTTTTATTTTGGGCCATTGGATTGCATCTAATTTAATGGTTGTGGTGTTGTAGGAACTTTACTCTTTTAATCCATTTGTTTAGAGAGAGAAAGAGTGAGAAAAAGATAAAGAGATTGAGCTGCAATTGGTTTTTCTCTTGAGAGCTTGGTATGCTCTGGTTTAGATAGAGACAGTGAGCACAAGGCTTGAACTCCATTGTGGGTTTGTTGTGTGCCCTGTTTTGGAGCCTTGTTTTTTTAGCTCAGTTTAGAGTGAGATAGGGATGCTGGAAATTGATATTTTATACTCGATTTCACATTGTAATCTTCCCAAATTAGTAAGTAAAGTCTCGCGTCATTCTCCCGTGGATGTAGGTCATGATTTGTGACCGAACCACGTTAAATCTTTGTGCTCTGTGGATTGAATGTTGCTATATTTTTCATTCCATGTTCTTGTTTTGATATTATATAGTTTTCATTGCTTGTTTATATTGACATGAATGCACAATAACTGTGAATGTTATAAACTCTTACTGATTTTTCACCAATCGATCCCAATAATATATATATATATATATATATAGATAGATAGATAGATAGATAGATAGATAGATAGAGAGAGAGAGAGAGAGAGAGAGAGAGTTTTTGTACTCTTTCCTTGCAATTGCAAAGCTTTTGATGAGGCTGTAATGTCATATCTCTATTTGCTTAATCAGGAATTGGGATATTAGCAGTTTCATATGCATTATCAGAAACAGGGTGGATGAGCTTACTGTTGCTAGTGCTTGTAGCCATCATAGCTGGCTATACTGCCTCACTTCTCATCCGATGCATGCAAGTGGATCCGAAAATTCAAGCCTACCCCGACATCGCCAACATTGCCTTTGGCCATAAAGGAAAAATCTTTGTGTCAATAGCTCTATGCCTCTCAATGTACATGATTGCAGTGGAGCAACTGATAATAGAGGGTGACAATTTGGAAAATATGTTTCCCAATATCAGTTTAAGACTTGGACAGTTAAAAATAGAAGGGAGAAAAGCTATTGTCCTCATATCTTCCTTGATAATATTACCCACTGTTTGGCTAAGAGGTTTGGGCCCTCTAGCTTATGTCTCAGCTTGTGGGTTTTTGGCCCCTATGCTTATAATGGGTTCAGTTGTTTGGGTTGGCTTGTTTGATGGGGTTGGATTTCATCCAAGAAAAAGGCTTTTTAGTATTAATGGTTTGCCCACAACTGCTAGTATTTTTGCATTTTGCTTCTCAGCACATGGAGTTCTCCCCACCATTAGTGCCTCAATGAAAGACAAGAGCAAGTCCATGAGAGTAAGCTTTCATAAACTCAACAATTAAGTTTGATTTGGTATTTAAGTGTGAGAAAAGAGAAAATACATCATAAAATAAACTTCCCTTTTATTGATGCAGGTGATAATTGTTTGTTTTACAACTGCTGCTTTGAGCTATGCAATAATGGCGGTATCAGGGTACCTAATGTATGGACAAGAAGTAAAGTCTCAAATCACTTTGAATCTTCCAAAAGGAAAGGTCAGCTCCAAGATAGCTATATACACTATCATCACAATTCCCATTGTGAAATATGCAATAATTGTGACCCCAATTGTAGTTGCAGTAGAAGAGGCAGTCCCCATTTGCAAGAGAATAGCCTTGAGCCTTCTGTGTAGAACAATGTTGGTGGCTAGCACTGCGATAGTGGCTATCACAGTTCCATTCTTTGGGTATTTGTTGGCCTTGGGTGGATCAGCTCTTAGTAGTACCTTGAATTTCGTCTTGCCATGCCTTTTTTACTTGAAGATCACTAAGAATTCAAAACATGGAAAGGTGGAGTTGGGGATCATAGTGGGAATTGTTGTCATGAGCTCCATTGTTGCAGTTCTAGGGACATATACATCTATGAAAAGGATCTTGCAACATCTATAAATATCTATGCTAGGTTGTTTGAGAGGTGATTGCGCTCGGATTAGCTATAAGTTTGCAAACTTCAGTAAGATTTTATTTTGTCTTACTACATGGTTTATTTTGAGATTTTACCTTGCTTTGTGCAATTACATCATCTACCCCTTAATTGTAATTTCAAAGGGGACAAGTAAATGTAAAGAAAAAAAACTCTACAAAGGAGGAAAGCCAGGCAACATATACAAACCAGGATAGATTTTTTATGCTTTTCCTCGATCAAATAGGTTGCAAAAATAAAAGTTATGAATATAAAACCCAATTTATTGGGATGCATAGGCAAAATTCATGTCTTATCCATTAATTTTTAGATGTTTGGCAATGTTTCTTCTACCATGGACGCACATGAGAATGTTAAATTTCCTCATATTTGCAAAATTAAGAGAAATTTACACGGATATCCTATTCAAAAATTGTAATTATAAAAAAGTAATGATCCTATAGGACCCTCCTCCACCTATGTGTGTGAGACCCCAAAGGATCACCATTAAATTTGGTACGGATATCTAGAAAAGTTCTCACATGGGTGTGGGACTTGAGTTTTTTAGAGATCTGTGTTAATTTAATGGTGATCATTTGAGGTCCTATACATATGGGTTGAGGAGGGTCCTATAGGATCATTTCTCATTATAAAAATCGCCCTTAATTTTTGTATATTATGTGCATGTCCCTTTTTTCCGTCTCTTTCCTTATTCCAATTTTACCTCTAACTCTAGAGATTGAATATTTGAAGTCACAAATGACTTTGGATTTTCAATGTCCACAGTTATTGTTTTTTATTCACTTCGGATGTTGAAAATTTGAAGTCATTTTTTATTTCAGATTTTCAATATCGAAAGTTGCATTATAATTAAGATTTCAAATCAACTTCAGATATTCAAAAGCCAAAGTTAAGTGTGACTTTGAATTTTCAATATTCAAAGTGAAAAATTGCTTTAAAAAAAATATGTTCAGATTTTAAATTTTAGAAGTGATGGTAAAATTGGAAAATGAAAAAAAGAAAAAGACTGACAAAAGGGATACACGCATAATATACAACTAAAATTAGAGGATTTTCATAATTACAATTTTTAAATGAGATGTACAGGTAAATTTCTCTAGAATTAAATGGATAATAAACCAGGTGAGATGACTAGCCTATGGTCCCCACTTGCAAGCTAATAAAATTAGGATTTTGGGAAAAATATGGGTCAATCGGCCCTAAATCTTGCATTCATGTCAATAAAGTATCACGAAAAAATTTGAGGAAAAATGAGTCCACCATTCTTGGTCCCCCATTTCGTCGCTTACGTTCAATCATGGTGGTCCAGCCTATATTGTGCTACAGGCCGATCGGCTCATAGAATCAACTCCCAATAAAATGATAATGCATAGTACACTAATTTCTTTACAAATATTTTAATGTTAGACTTGACTGAAACCTGTTTGAAACATTAAATTAAAGAACACTATTAGGCAATGGAAAAAGGCATAAAACCTAATTTGAGTAACTAGCTTAAGCTCGATGGAAGGCATTTTGTCCGAACATGGAGATTGTTAATTCAAAGGAAGTCTATCACAAAAACCACTGTTCTACCTCACTATACATCTATAATACTTAGAACTTCATTGAAATATCCAAATTACTTGGAAACTAATCAATCGATTAATGTGAAACTTAGTCTAAATAGACCTTCTTCATTGTAGTAGAGTCTATTTGCAAATTATAGATGCTCAAAAACTTCAAATTTTTTGGGAAAATATTATTAAAATGGTCAAACCACTTTAAAAAATCAATGAAGTGGTTAAATAAATAATTTTACCAACAAAGTGGTTGTATTTAAAATCGCTTCATTTAGATACCTCCTCAAATAATTTATTAAAAATGTCTAAATTTCCGTTGTGTTGTGTTTGTAGCCTTAAATACGCAAGGGCATTGTGTCAATGAGATCCACTTAAGTCACTTGATCCACATGAACTACTTGAGTCAGTTACCAAATTGAAAACATGTTTTTCCTTAAAAAGATTCTTGTTCTAGGTTTGAAACCACGAATGAGAAGGGGAATTTAGGTAATTCAATCCTAGTGAATCAAATCAAAAGATGTAAATATCCTGCTTGTTCCAGGTCGCTAACCCAAAAAAGGAGAAATTGAACATTTTAAAAAGTTAATTTATGAGAAGTTGTTACACGGTCCGTAAAAATTTTCTTGAGCTTTTAAACCAATCAATAATACAATTCCATTTCATCTAACAATTAAGGATGATTGTGATTCCATAGACTTTCTCAAAAAATAGGTTCTTCTAAGCCCATTTTACTCACGCTTGGAATGCGGATATCATAAGCAAATTCCAGTAAAAAATGCAGGCTCTTGTACTGCTTAGTGTTTGTACGAGATACCCACTCAAACCCACTAATGCTTTTAATCCTAGTTCTTCAAGAATACTTCATTCCTCTTTTTTTTTTCTTTTTCTTTTCCTTTTTTTAAAAGAAATCCAGTCATCCCCACTAATTCCTTCAATCCCAGTACTTCTAGAATACCTTATTATTTATTTATGTTTTAATTATCCGCCTTTTCAACTTTTTGAGGACCACAACCTTTCATTGTCCAAAAGCATTGTGCTTCAAGTTATATTTTTTGTTATAAAATGAACGGTGGTAGAATTTTGAGTGATTCCATTTGCTTTACTTCAATAGAATGAAGGAAAGGTCAAGGGAATTGCCTTTAATGCTTCAATTTGTTACTTTTTGTAAAATAGAACGTAGTGGATGCATGTTCTTGTCCGGTAGTTATTATGGAAGTGTCAAGGCATCTATAATAGAAACAACCAAAACTCTCTTCTTATATAATGTGGATACGGATCATATTATTTTTCCAATATGATCACTAGAATCTCTTTCAAGAATATATAACGGTAGAGAAAGATGGATTCCACAAAACCGAAACAATCTGTTCATCAATTAGTGTGACAATGCCTCAAGACTCACAAGCAAATAGAAAGAAGAAGAATAACCAAGATGAAGTGGAAAAAAAACTTTATTAAAGAAAAATATGGGGTACACAAAGGCATTACAATCTCAACACACGAGATTAACTTTAACACATGTGACCCCGGGTTACACAAAGGCATTACAATCTTGACACTCAAGATTAACCTTAAACATATGTCCCAATTTTCTCACCACACACATCTCTTTAACTGGAGGTTTTTATAACCATGTTTCCTACAATAACTACCCACTTGTGACAATAACTCCTAACCACCTTGTAGTTTTACAACTTCCTACTACACAAACTTACAAGTGCAACCATACTACATCACTCATGGTAAAATAACATAAAAACTAATATACTTTCTAGAAAATATACTTTAACAATTTTAACATTCTATCGTAAATTGATTTTCTAAAAAGGAGATGATGTATATGCTATCATCTCCATTATTTCCCGAAATTAAAAATCCGGCTATTTAGCAGGCTACCAAAGAGATTCTCAAATTTCACCAAGTAGGGCTGCATAACCCATCCTTGAATAGAGGTAGCATTGGGAATATATTTTTTTTTTAACCCACAAATGATAAGTCACTTTATCTGTTCCTCCAAATAGGTTCTTCCGCATCAATGGTTTTAACCTTGAGTTGAGTTCCCAACTCAACATTAAAACCATTAAACCTTCTACTGAATCCATCTTCGAAAAGATAATTGATCTTTTTCACCAAAGGAGTTGAGACAACATCACCACGACCCTTATGGTTCTGAACCATGTAGAGAAATACGGATTCCACAACATCGGAACAATCCGCTTCTCAATTAGTGTGACAATGCCACATTAGCCCAAGACTCACAAGCAAATAGAAAGAAGAAGAATAACGAATATAAAGTGGAAGCAAAACTTCATTAAAGAAAAACATGGGGTACACAAAGGCATTACAACCTCAACACGCAAGATTAACCTTAACACATGTGACCTCGGGTACACAAAGGCATTACAATCTTGATGCTCAAGATTAACGTTAAACATATGTCCCAATTTTCTCGCCAGACACTTCTCTTTAAATAGGGATTTTTATAACCATATTTCCTACAATAACTACCCACTTGTAACAATAACAACTAACCACCTAGTAGTTTTACAACTTCCTACTACACAAACTTATAAGTACAACCTTACTACATCACTCATGATAAAATACCATAAAAACTAATATACTTTTTAGAAAATACACTAACAATTTTAACAATAAGAATAGTGGACAAATAAAAAAAAGGAGATATAATTCGATAGTGTATTATACACTTTTCCCTTTGTGTGGCAGTAATCTCCTCTCTATAAAAGTAAATCAGACAATTTACTAAAAAAAAGTATATAATAAGACAATTTATCTTCATAAAGAGGTCACGATCACCTATAACATATAGATGTGAAATCCGGTAGTGGAGGTTGTGCCATTAGTTAGATTCAAAGTTCAAAAAATTTCTCAAACTCTTGGACGCACACATCCAAAGGAAAAGGGTGGTTATGACTGTACTGTATCAAACGTAAATGGCCTTGCGGTATGCAATATAATTTCCTAAAGACAATACATGTATAGTGTCTTCCATAGTTGAACATAGAATTGCTTGTAACATTTAAATCACTATAACTATTATAATTTCTATCATCTTCACTTTTCAACATGAAGACGTGTATGTGGTTTTCTGCACATATCAACATACAAGAGACATGACATTTGTATCTAACACTTAAGAAGTTTAGATATTGTTTAACATTTTTTTTTGAAATAATACTAGAAATTCACTTAATGTAAATCCCAACTCTCCACTTTTTCTAAATGGTATATAGGTATGTGGGGCTTGAAATACCAAATTGAAATTAATATTTACATATAATGTTGTAAGAGACACCAAAATGAAATTAATGTATGCAATTTTATTTTTTTTGGTTAATAAGTGGGGAAAGGACCTCTACCTGTACTAAGAATAGAAGTCAGGATGTCATGTTGTGGTATCCACCACCTATGCCTTGCGGCATTCCTACGTTGTGATATCCACAGCTTATGCCTTGAGGCATTCCTATGACGGTATGCATGTAACATTACGACAATAAAAAAGTAACCATGGTCTGTTTATGCGATTCACATATGCTTGTAGAGTTAGTTCGTTTGTTTAGCCCATATGCACCTAATTGATGTCATCCGTTCATATATTATCCTTTAGATATTGCAACCCTCATTTATTTTGCAAAAAGACCTTAGTAGGGCCCATTTTGTTCTTTGATGAAAATCCGCATTACTTCAAAACCAATATATTTAGATGCTAAGCAAGCCTCAACCAGTTAGTTTGATTGGGAACCTTTACTCATCTCTTTAATGTATAATCTTGTGGATTCCCAACAAGCATCTGTGATGAGCTTAACTTCGTATTTTACATAAAACGAATGAAAATTTTTAAATATTGGAATTAAATTTTTCCATTTCAACACAAGAAAAAAGAAAAGAAAAGCCTACCTATTTTTTCATTTGTCCAAAAAAAAAAAAAGGCTACCTATTTTTTTGTGTTTAAACTTATGAATTTTATGTTTATTACATCCTATATTTTAGATATGTTTTCCCTTTTTTAGAGATGTCCAAATTCCCGACCATGCAAAGAACATATTCTGCTATGGGGTGGCATATGAGTGTAACTCGTATAAAATAAGAATTTGTTCTTGATGAAAACAAAAGTCTAGCTTCCCAGACCTCAAAAAAATTAAGCAAATAAAAAGTGAATGAAATATAATGGAAAAAAAAGGTGAACATGCGATATTTTGCATGCTCGACGATCACAATGATTACAAATTTTGTTCTATAAGGAGTAGTCACACCCAAAAATCCAAACCAAATTACGGAAACCAACTCTTTTCCAATATTTTAAATGGATACATTACATCCTTTCGTGTTTCCTAAGTGGATCCCAAAATCTTCATATAGTTCTCCAATAAAATGTCGTATTCCCCTTTAGGGATACCAAAAATAATAGGGTGTGGTTCTATAATGTTGCAATTGTTTTTATTTTATTTTATTTTGATAGAAAGTTCACTAAATTTTATTGCTCTAGAATGCAATTACAGATTTTGAAACGGATACATCAGAAAGAGTAGTACCCACCTTTGGCAAGGAAATCTGCCAAGGCATTTGCCTCTATATAAATGTGAACGAAATAAACAGAGATGAAGCGGATAAATCCAAGATTTGCAACAACAACGGTTTCAGTTCCCACGAGAGAAGTTGTTCCTTCTTGCACCACAATATCACATTAAGAAAATCCCCCCCAATTTCCTATCCACAATAGTACGCAGACCAAAAAGAGGGGCAGAGAGTTCAGCGAAGTTAGCCATCCGAACACCAAGAGGACCTGCATAAGAAAGAACCACATTGCCATCCTAATCTCGAATCACTCTTCCAAAGCCAAATACACCCGGGTTGCCTATCGAGCTGTCATCGAAATTTAATTTATATACCCCCTGTGGCGGTGGCAACCATCTCCCCTTAGGCCTACATAGGTGAAATTCAAGTGGAAGATATCACCTAAATTTCTTCTAACATCAAAATCAGTGATATCCTGCCCCCCAGAGTAATTGAACGAAAAGACTAAATACAGTGCAAAATTCTATCCAAGACCTTTTCACAAGACAAAGTCACCCCTTCGAAGACTCTCCTATTCATCTCTTTCCAAATTTCTCAAAGAATGACTCCTCTAACAATTTGCCAAGTAATAGCCCCCAGCTTCGAAAATGGAACCAAGAGGCCCTCTATTATCCTCACTACTGAGAGGGGCATTACCAATGCAACTCCCAACTTCGCAAAAAACCATCTCCAAATATGGCTAGCAAAGACACAATGTAGGAATAGATAGTTACCTAACTCCCCATCCGCCTTACACAAGAGGCAAATATTTGGTAAAATCTTTCTACGCTTAATGAGATTATCAATAGTGAGCATTCGATCTTGGGCCGCCAACCACAAAATCCTTGAACCTTCAAAGGAAGAGGCCACTTCCATCGTAGCAAGAATAGATATAGACCATCTTGCCCTATCATAGAAGAGCAAATAATACATGGATTTAAAAAAGGCCATTCTTATCAATTTCCCACGTTGCAACCTTAAACAATCCAATCAAGGTGCACCTCCAAAATTTATCATAACATGTAATTTTGGTGTAAAAAATTCTTCGGATCATAAAATTTTAAACTCCAGAACTAGTTAAAATCAAGTAGATCTATAAATATATGAAAATCTTGAAATAGACGGTCTAGATAATGTGTTGCAAGATGCACTATTTCTAGAACTCAAAATTCTTTTTTTTTCATATTCATATATCTTAATGTCGAGATGATCAATTAGAAGGTTTGTCAACATTAAAACAACCTTTTTTGATAGATTTTTTATGTACTTATGTAATTCTACATTTTAAGGTTTCAACCTTATATAAACTTGTTCCAAAATAATATGCTTCCCTATTTATTTGCTTTCTATTTTTTAAAGTGATCTTCTTTTAGGGTCCTCTCTTGACTTGAGTGGTTAAAGCACAAGGGGTGTAGCCTCGTGGCTTATCCACATGGAGAAAAAAGAGAAAATAGAAAATTAAGATTAAATGCCAATTCCAAACAAGCGGTTGTTTTTAAATAATCACGTAAGGGTGTTGTTTGTATAAGGTTGCAACCTTAAACAATCAAATTAAGGTGCACGTCAAAATTTTATCATATATATAATTTTGATATAAAAAACTTTTATCATAGCTTAAGAATCTATTTTCATCTATAATTATAAAATTTTAAACTCCAAAAATGGTTCAAATCAAGTAGATCTATGAACATTTGAAAGTGGATGGTCCAGATAATGTGTTGCGACATAAATTATTTTTAGGACTCAAAATATGCTTTCCTTCTCATATTCATGCATCTTGATGTCAAGATGATCAATTAGAGGGTTTTCCAATACCAAAATAACCTTTTATGATGGAATTTTGAAGTATACCTTAATTCTACATTTTAATATTACAACATTTTATAAATTTTTTCCATCGCATAATAACCATTGGTTTAATTATTTCATATATGGATTATAAGTCAATGATATTTCTGTACTCGCTTTTTGAATTACAATCGTCGTAAAACCCCAGTGGAACCCATCGACGATTACTTAAAGGGCCCCAAATTTCAGGAATGTAACCTTCTCAGCAACCTAAAGACCAATCACAAAAAACAAATAAATAAAAAATCACGTACTTTGCATGCGCCTTAAAAAAATTTAGAGATAAATTTTGGATCCGAAATTTTAGGATTGATACTCTCAACCATGGTGATCGTGAATATAAAGTTTTCAAGAGTTTAAGCTGATGTGGACCTTGTTATGAGCAACAAATGAAACAAACATGCTACTAGAAATAATAAAATGGAAAATATGCTCTATGCTTGTGGATAGGCAATGAATTTTTTTTTTTTGGGTAAATCAATATAGGGAGAAGGACCCCTATTCATTTTTTTTTCATTAATAAATGAGAAAGAAAAAACAATTAACGTATAACTTTATAATAGGACAATTACACGAGATCATGTCGCAAAAGAGAAAGAAAGCAAATATTTGTTGTTGGAGTAATGACCTCAACTAGTGAGGTTTAATAAAGAAGCAAAAAGCAAATCATAACAAACTTAAGGCCTAGCTCAGACCTAACCGGTTCGGTTAGGCTCAATTAATGTATCCGGCAAGCCAAACTCAGTCCACTTGACTTTGACCCCAGTCTTGTCCAGGTCTAGCTTAGACCTAACCGGTTCGGGGTGGTTTGATCTGACCCCATATCTATATATAAGAAAATTGTTTTATGCGGTGGGGACCGCATTTCTATATTTGCGGTCCCGAGGTATAAAGCATCCATCTTCAAGATGAATGCAAATAGGTGATCCATTTAAAAACAATTGAAACTAACGGTCCAAATGTGTTCTTAATAGAATTATTATTTAATTTTAAAATTTATTTATCTATTCGTATTCATGATCTCCACGTCAGACATTACGTGTCTTTAAAAATTAAGTCCAAATATCCATATCAAAAGTAGATTTTTAAGAGCCAACTCATTTCTACATGGACTCATAGAAACCATATCCGAATATAAATTGGAGTGAATCGGATTCTTATATTCTTTTCCATGTGGGTCACTAGGTCCTATGATTCATGCGGAAGTATTGGCATCTATATAGATTCTATTGTGCGTCTTACTCATGTATATATATATATAGGAGTACTTTGAAAGAATTTACAGATGTGTATATATAGAGGAGTAGCTTGAAAGGTAAACCGGAATGCTATGGCCACTTTGCAACAAGAAAATGGAGGAGGTCAGCCCTCACAAGCAACCGGCATAAGTTCAGCAAGAGCTTATCTCAATCTTCTCAACGCGCTCTCTGGTGCACCCTCATATTACTCATCATATTCACTCCATTACCTAGTTTTCTCTACTGCCAATGATCGCATGCTCCCTCGGAAGCAAACTATCCATTTGCTCCCTCGGACAAAGACTAGGGGCATTTTCATGACCCTCAAACTTTGGAGATGTATCCCTCCACACCTAGAGATCAATTCTGAAAATAAATAAATAAATAGTAATTCACACACACATTTATGAGCCTAGGAAAGTAACATCCCAAAGTTCCATTTTAGTAAGATCAAAGTGTTAAAGAGCTCAAAATATATTTTTTTTCTTATAAATAATTATATGATGACATTTAAATGGATCCCAAATTTTCAGATCCAAAAAATCTTTCCAAGTAGAATTCCTACTCGACGGAGCAAACAGACAGTTTGCTCCTGCAGGAGCGTAGTATATGTGCAAAATGCTGTTGGAAAGCTTTTCCCTGTCTCAGGCTGATGTCAAGGTCCCAAATTGACGCCCCAAATGATTTAAGGTGATTCATTCGACTGTGAATAGAAAATGCTTTAATGGATTTGTTGACAAAAAGGTTCATACAACGAATCAATTTTTATGCTACAAAAGTAAGGTGCACTTTCACTTCTTGGAATAGGTTATTTTGATATTAGAAATCCTCCAATTGATTTTCACAAAGGTGTTATTAACTTTGGTCCCAATTGGTTATTCAACCATTGTTGTTAGCTTCGCTTTGCTTTGGATGAATGGTCTTCGAGTTTAATCTTGTCGCCGAGGTAAAGTGATAACATGAAAACTCGTTCATTTGTTTGAATTCAAAAGTTAGAGAGGAAATATACGTAATAAGACCATTTACTTTTGATATAAAATGGTGACAATCATTATTGATAGTTAGATGGAAAATTGGGTGGTTAAAAATGTGTCATTGTCTGAATACAAAGTTTAAAATAAAATATATCATTGTGACACACTTCAATATATTAGATTTCACATCTAATGGCCAAAAAAATTGTAACCTTCATATACTAAAAGTAAATGGTCTCTAGTTAGAAAAAAACAAAACCTATGAATCGTATAACTGTGGGTACAGAAAACTTACGTAACATTGGCATACCAATCCTCTTAAATAGAGGCAAGGACAAAGGAAAGCCGATAAAGATAGAAAAAAAGCATATCTCATGAGAGGGAATTAGCGAAAGCGAAGAGATTTTATTGTTCATTTACTCCCATGGGTAAGCTCAATCTAAAGAGTATTTTGAGGTCCTCAAATTTTGGAATGTACCTTCTTCAACCTATATGCCGTGTTTGATAAAATGAATTTCCAAATTATATTCTTCATGGGCTTGAAAAAAAAAAGGTTTAATTTTTGAAGGGTGATATATAAATGTTAAAAAACTCAAAATTTATTTCTTTTTTTCTTTTGGAACAATCATATGGTGATTTTTAAGTCGTTCCCAGAATTTCTGACAATTTTTTTTTCGAGATTAGTTTTTTG
The DNA here is from genome assembly GCF_054954075.1 of Amborella trichopoda. NCBI lineage: Eukaryota > Viridiplantae > Streptophyta > Magnoliopsida > Amborellales > Amborellaceae > Amborella > Amborella trichopoda. The sequence continues at coordinate 57,389,281 of NC_142339.1, forward strand.
CTCAAGGGAGTAATTGTATAGTATACAAAAGATGGTACGCTTCAAATACAACCTTTACAAGAGAAAATGAAAGGAAATATTTCTCTCTGAGAGTATGAATAAAATATTAATAATTGAAGCAAGAAAATTTTAAGGTTAAAAAGTAATTTATAAAACATCTTAATAAAGTAATAATTTGTTTTGGATTTAATTTATAATATTTATTTGTATTATTCATTTTAAATTTTAAATTTAATCGAAGACTTCCTCTGAATTGCTGGAAGTGCCAAAGTGCCTCCTTTCTTGCACCAAAAGTGAAGATCTAAAACAAAATTGATAATATTGATCTCAATCTTAATACTTTGTGATATTTAAACATATCAAATATTTTTTTTGGATTGTCCATTTTCAAGATTTTTAAGTATGTATATGAATTTGCCCAATTAGCACGAAGTTTGGAACTTTAAAATTGGATAACTTGTAGTGAATATAGATTTTCAGGTCATCCCAGGATTTTTTTTACACTAGAATTGCTATCTTTTGGCAGGAACAGGAGCTGCATCTTACTCTAATTGTTTAAGATTGATGCCTTACATATTATGTGCAACCCTTATTTATTGTACGTGTGTAACGTATTTTGTTGGGATCAAATTGTACACTTCCTCCTCCTAGCAAACCACCAGCATTTGTTAGGTCTGAAAACTTAGGAATCATCTTAAAACCATCCAATTGATTATCGGTTTCAAAAAAATTAAAATATGTAAGTTTTTAAAGGGAAAAGTTTATATAGAGCCGAGGCTCTAAACAATCAAATTTGAGCCTACCTGAAAACTTTCACCGAAAGAGGTTGTTTTGATGCCGAAATATCTTCAAATTGATCATCTCAACATCAAGATGCATGGATATGAGAAAAAAATAAATTTTAAGTTTTGGAAATAGTATATTTTTGGATTGTCAATTTTAAATATTTTCAAGTGTTCATAGATCTGTCAATCTACACTATTTTTTAAGCTTTAAACTTGATAAATAAATATAATATATTTTTTAAAGCTATAACAAATATTTTCAGTATTGAAACCACATTTTTCAACACTATTTGAAGGTATGCTCTAATTTGATTGTTTAGAGCCTCGACTCTATACAAACCACACCCAAGTTTAAATACCTTAACCCTTAATAGAAATGATCTAGAAAATGAATGGCGTGTTCAATCATGATTTTTTAAGGCAATTATAGAGTGCATCTTCTACCTTGCCTGCTTTTTGTTTTCCTTATTAATTTGGTATTTTGGATTAGAACATACCTCACAATTCAAGGTTTAAGAAAAGGGTGTAGTTTTTAGAAGATTACAACCTTGCTTAAAAAAATAAAGTTGTCATATTCTACATCTCCTATTTTAGCTAAACAGTGTCGATTTGATATGTTGTTTAAAACAATGTTAAAAAGCAACATGTCTTTTGAGATAGTAACAAATCTATATTATCTAAATAAAATGAATTGTGTATATCATCGTAAACTTACTTTACTCAATATTAGATTTTTTTTCTCTGAAAAAAAAAAATACTCATACATAAGCTTCTTTTGCCAAATATTTATATTTTTCCCCTGAGGCAGCATTATAACTCGCGCTTTTTAAAAATGAACCCAAATTTGGATTTTCAATATGCAAGTATGCGTTAAACATAGGGAAAGTATGTAAAGAGACCACTTACTTTTAGTACAAAGAGATCATAATCACTCTTGCTGGTTAAATTTTAAATCAGGTCGTTGACTAGCCTCAAAGTTCAAAAACGAAATTTCTCAAACTTCATGACACACCCAGAGCCATCTATTTTAAAATATGATGGTTAGAAGTAATTATGACCTTCTTATAACAAAGATAAATGGTCTCATAGTATATAATCCCATAAACATAAGCCTATAGTCTAAAGATCATAGGTTTTAATTCCATTCAATCCCTTTTTAGCGTGATCCAAACTGAACCAAAAACTTGATATTTCGTTTCTTTCTTTAAGTTTTAGGACTAAAAAAATGGTCGAAGAAATATGCAAAGTGGTTGTTCATGCTCCTAGCATGCTTCAAATATGATCGATATGCTATCCGTCAAAAAAGGATACTTTATATGGGATTTTGACACCCTCGATGGAGAACGAGCATTTTAGGACTTTAATATTTTTTTTTGTTCTTTCCTTTTTAATTATGAGGAGATTGTACTCAAGGAAAATGATTTTGAAGACTTGTTTAGTATAAGGCAATTTACTACAAGAAAGTCAAAATCACTCCAGTCTAAAAAAACTTTATTGCACTTTTAAACTCTATCAGTAGCACCCCAAGCTGGCCAATGCCATATCCAGCAGCTAGAGCGATTGTAACCTTCTTACATGAAAGGTAAAAAAGGTCCTATCCTATATTTTCCCTTCTTTTATATAATATTTTCACATCCAATTCAAACATCCAAAAAGTTTTCATTCACAAGCAATTTCTAATCCACTATTTCAAACATTGGACAACCAACACAAAAGTGTTGAATTCCTTTTGTTGCTTTATTTCAGTTTATTTCTTTTTCCTCTTCTTCCTTAAATGTTAAATGGAACCCAGTGGAAGACATCACATTGTGGCACTTAGCAATCTGACCACCTACGCCTTGAGACGACCATTCTCTCTTTCTCAGTTCGAGTTCATGATATTCCATTTATTTTCCTTTCTTTTATCCAGGAATTGGGGTTTTATCGACCCCGTATGCACTATCCGAAGGTGGTTGGGTATGCCTAATGCTACTCTTCGTAATGGCCTCCGTTAGTTGCTACACTATGTTCCTTCTCAAACGATGTATGGATACAAATCCAAGGATTCATAGCTATTCTGACTTTGGCAAATTCGCCTTCTGCCGAAGAGGTTGGATGACAACATCTGTAGTTCTCTATCTTGGATGCTATCTTCTTGCAACTGAGTTCATGATACTGGAAGGTGACAATCTGGCAAAATTGTTTCCTGGTTTTGAAATTTCAAAGCCAATGTTGGAGGGCAGAAAAGCATTTGTTATTGTCTCCGCCATTGCAATATTCCCTACTGTTTGGCTGCGAGGTCTTGGTCCACTTGCTTATATCGCAGTGGCAGGAGATCTAACTCCTATACTTCTGCTCAGCGCAATTCTATGGTTGGCATTCTTCGACGGCATTGTGTTCCACCAGGGCCGAAAATTTGCAAATCTCAAAGGAATGCCGACTGCTGCCAGTATTTATGCAACCTGTTTTAGTGCGCATGCCACCTTCCCTCTAGTTTATTCTACCATGAAAGACAGGAAGAAGAGCTCAAGCGTAAGCACAGTACACTATATCTTAGTTGTGGTTGCCTTTTTCCTTTCTTCTTTGGTTTGGCTGCGTTTTGAACCTTTGGATTTGAGGCCCTTAGATAACCATGTTTCATCAGTAAATATATATTTTATTTTATCATTGGAAATTTATCGAATTATACTAATTAATTATTTAACAGTTTACCTTTTTTCAAACTATTCCAACTCATGATCATGTATATTTTGATGGGTATTTTAAAATTAAATCCGAAGTACTGGAAAAAGTGCTAAATAGTTTTATCTCTTGTACATTTTGTTAAATCTCCCTTTTATTATTCTCGACTAATGACTATTGCATGCTTTGTCAATATAGATGCTGGTCATAAGTTCTGCTACTGTTGCTGTGATCTATGGAGCAATGGCTTTATCCGGTTACTTGATGTTTGGAGACCAAGTAAAAGCTCAAATAACTTTAAATCTGCCCCCCAAGAATATCAGCTCTGCCATCGCAATTTATGCCTCTATTGCGACTCCATTTGCGAAATACGCGTTGGTGGTAACCCCAATTGTGATTGCAATTGAAGAAGCAACCCCACTATGTAAACATAGGCCCATGAGCCTTCTCATTAGAACCTTGTTGGTGGTTAGTACAGTTATAGTGGCCCTGACATTTCCATTTTTCGGGTACTTATTGGCACTAATAGGATCCTCTATTAGTTGCACCGTCTCTTTATTGCTCCCATGTTTGTTTTACTTGAAGATCACTAATGGCTTGAAGGGTTTCAGGGCAGAAGTGGTGCTTATCTCAGGGATTTTGGGGATGGGACTTTGTATTGCTGTTTCAGGAACTTACATTTCCATGAAGAGGATTGTTCAAAGCTTATGAAGGTTAAAATCATAGAGGCTCATGGTGAAAAGTTCTAAAAGATTACCTAATTGGGCAATCAAAATTCAACTTCTGTCAAAATTCCCACTTCAGTGTAAACTTCTGTCCCACTTAAATTGTATATTTAGAGTAATGGGCTCTAGGATATGTAAAACATATGGTTATGGTTCCGTTAAAAGCTTATCGAGCAAAAAAACAACAAAAAAAAAAGCAAATTGTTTATAAAATTTCTCGACAGGAAATGACAATTATGAAGCCCTTCTTTTGCATTGCATTTTCCTTAAAACTTTGCATCACGTTTCAACTTGATTGCAGTTGTTTTGCAGCCAAATGGTGAGAAACACAGCCAATAAATAACAATACAAATTGCTAAATATTTTGTATTTGAACTTCGTTTTATCTACTAGGTCTCTTGTAAGGGCGGATAGATTAGGAAGAACTCAATCAAAGGATCCTTGAAGGTTATTGGGTTAGTGTCACAAAACTCAAAATTCAGATTTTTTTTTTTTTTTAAAATAACATTTAATAGTTCTTATATGGTTCTCAAAAATTTAGACTAAAATAATATTTTTAGATTTGTGTTTTGCACAAGGGAGTATATGCATATTATGCTCCCATGGGAGCATAGCATACAATGCTCATTACTTATAGCTAAATCTTACACTTAATATATGACATGATATTTGAAGACCAATGTGATTCAAAACAAGATGCTGATGATTTTCTAAGCAACTAAAATTACCATGGATCCGTGGAGTGGATCGTCCATCCTAAATTTGTAATGAACAGTGCAAATGGGTGATCTAGAAAAATAGTAAATACTAAAAAAATAAATAAAAATTAAAATAGAGATTTATAGGGTGGGATTTGTGGGAACTAAGTAAACATCACATAAGCTTAAAAGATACATACATAGGCATACACACATAGAAGGATACCACAATACCATAACAATCTACTTTGTAAGTAGTTTAATAATATTAAATTAGCCCAAGACCCACCACTAAAAAGATAGAAGAAGAAACAATCAAATAGGTGAAAATGAAAGGAAGAAAAACAGCTTTTCATTCAATAAAAAAAACAGGGTACACAAAAGCATTACAAACTTGAAATATGATATCACTTTTCCCCCATAAGTTTTTTAAAAAGAAGTTCTTACAACCAAATTTATAATAAAACTACCAACTTACAACAATAACTACCTATTTACAGTATTAACTACTAACAACCTCTTAATTCTATAACTTCCTAGTGCACAATTATATATACAACCTCAATAACTAAGAATAAACTAAAAAACAAAACTAATATGATTTCTAGACAATACACTTAAATAATTTTAATAGGTTTTGTGGGATAGGCTAGGTCAGGGCCTATACCTTCCTAGAGCCAATTTGGTTTGAGCCGATTCCCAGTCTAGATCAATGGGAATCTTTCTCTAGCAACGCACCCTCTCTCTCTCTATTGTGTACCTATCTCTCTTTAATAAATGTATTTTTATAAAAACAACTTACAATAAAAAGAATTAGACCGACACTAATCCACCATGATCCGAACTGCCTTCACTTTGGATTTCAAGTTTGAAAGTCCCAAACCTTGAAGGTGATGAAGTGATGGGTGTAGGGTTTTCAGGAACCCCTAGCTTGTAGAACCGGGAATCCTAAATACCTGGATCCCACCCAAGATCGTATGCATGATTGGCTAAATACGAAGTAGATTAATACAACTATAAATCCAGTGTGAGAAATAAAATAAACACAAAAAGGCACACTATAAAAACACAAGATTTACGTGGTTCACCCCATAGAGCTAAATCTACGGCCTCGACAACTAGAAATCCACTATCACAATGAAGATTACAGTTTTGGATTACAAGAAATAATACCTATATCTAAACATTGGTAAAAATCATCGACAATCTTCCCTTTTAAACCTGCTCCCCCGATCGAGCAACACCTTCAATCAACCTCTTTCCCACCGTAATATCGCTACCGGAAGATAATATCGAGAGTAATATAAAGATTTTTTCTATCTAGAAGTGGAAGTTAACCAACTCAAAACTCATGAGAATACCACATCTATCTTGGAGGCTATGTCTCTCTCTTGAAGACCCATCTCCCTCTTGGAGATCCAGTCCCATAACCCCAAAAGTTGTGACTCTCAAAAGATGGGTCTTATGTCTTCCTTCACTCTCTTATAAAAATATTACTTTCTTGCTTCCTAAAAAAATCAATTAGCTACCACCAAACCCAACAATGGGATTTTGGACTAACCACAAAATTTCTTAAGGGCTTTGGCTTTAAGCTGTCTCTCCTTCGGACGTTGAAGGTTTAAAATGAGCCATATTCAAAAGAATAATGGCACTTTTAATTCCGACGCATGAGTCAAGCCCAAGATTGAACTCCAAACCGCTAACTATAAAGAAAAAATTACATGCTACCAAGGATGAATGACATTAGAAAACAAACATTGGGGTGTGGGGTTGAGAAGTTTCAAATAAGGTATTTAGGATTTGCCTTTTATTGATACAAGAATGTCAAGGTCGATCTAGGACCGAGTGGTTCAGACAGTGCGGTATAAGCTAGACTTATAGAAAGCAAAATTGTTTTCAATGAGGGGGAAGTTTGACATCAATAAAATCTACTTTGGCCGATTCATCCATATATTAAATATCCTTGTTTAGAATGCCCAATGACATTGTGAAGAGGTTGGAGAGGCTGATGCGTAATTTTTTATGGCGTGAAATGAGGAAAACCAGATAATTCAGTCGGGTAATTAGGAACAGGTACCCTTGTTAAAGATTGGGGGTATGCGAATCAAAAGAGGATCATGAATAGTGCATTACCTACAAAATGGTGATGGAGATGTACAATTGAAAATGAGCATCGCCTAAGACAATATGGAGTAGATAGGGATCACAATGATAGGCATTGTTGTTGATAGGGAGAGAAACAACTGAGATTCTTACAGCTAAAACGGATTAGTGATGACCACTCAAAAGTTCAATTTCCTGTACTATTTCAAAAAGTGACATCAAAGAGTGCTAAATTTAAAGATTTAGTCACCTTATTAGGGATGAATGCAACTTGGGGAACCCAATGTAGATATAACAGATAATCAGTAGAATGTTGATATAACAGACACGGTAGTATGCATATATATCCTATTTAAGAGAAAGGGTATAATTTTTCCAAATATATGTACTTTATGTAAGGAAAAAGTTTATATAAGTGCGAGGCCTTAAACAATCAAATTAGGGTGCACTACAAAATTTTCAGTAGAAGGGGTTGTTTTGATGCCAAAATATCCTCAAATTAATCATCTCGACTTCAATATGCATGTACATGAGAAAAAAATGGATTTCAAGTTTTGGAAATAGTGCATCATGTAATGCCTTTTTCGACCATCAATTTTCAAGATTTTTCTATATCCGCTTGGTCTACACTATTTTTTAAGCTTTAAATTTTATAATTGGAGATGAAAATATATTTTAAGGTTATCCCAAAGATTTCCAGTATTGAAACTACAGTTCTCGATACTATTTGAAGTTGTGCTTTACTTTGATTGTTTAGAGCATGGGCTCTATACAAACTGCACCTTTTATGTAAAAAAATTGAAGAAACTATAGATCATTTATTTTTGGAGTGTGCTTATGTAGGGATCTCGAGATCCCCTCGCTTGTGGAATCCGGAATCCCAAATATCGGGATCCTACCCAAGATCGTGTACTCAATTGGCCAAATACAAAGTAGATGAATACAATTAGAAATCGAGTGCGAGAAATAAAGCAAACATAAAAATCACACCACAACACACGATTTACGTGGTTCATCCCGTAGGGTTACATCTACGGCTTTAACAACTAGAAATCCACTATCACAATGAAAATCACAATTTTGGGTTACAAAAGAGAATAACTATCTCTAAACATCGGTAAAAGACCATCACCGATCTTTTCTTCTAAACCCGCTCTCCAAATGGAGCCATTCCGTCGATCAAAATCTTATTTCTCAACGTAATACCATACCGCTATCGGAAAGATAACCTCGAGAGCAACCGAGATGCTTTCTCTCTCTAGAAGTGAAAGTTAACCAACCCAAAATTCATGCAAATACCGCATCTCTCTCGAATATCATGTCTCTCTCTTGAAGACCCATCTCTGTATTGGAGATCCATTCTTATAACCTTCAAAGGGGTGACCCTCAAAGGAAAGGTATTATGCCCCTCTTCGCTCTCGTATAAAGATATCACTTTCTTGCTTCTCAAAAAAATCCATTTTTTATTTTCCATAATACCCTTAATCTTTAAAAAAATATATATATGTATAATGATTGGGTATCACCAAATCCAACCGCTTACACAAGATACGTATAGGAATGGGTAAGAAATGAAATGGATATTCAAGTATTTATGGCAACTCAACACAACTAATACATTCACGTAGTGGGAGTTACTTGATGTTACTACTTAGGGCAAGACGTTGTGGAAGATTGTTAAAGGGGAAGTGGTGTGGGAAGTTTGAAAAGGAAGAAATCATGGATGTTTTCAAAATGTTACACTGAAGGCGAATGGATTTATAGGAAAAAAATAAGGGGTGTGTCAAAGTTAGATTTCAAGTATAATTTGAATGATGTGATTAGGATGAGAAGAAAAGTGAATCATGGTTCTAATGTGTGGGTGGCACCTGAAAGGGGGTTCATCAAATTAAATTTCTATGAAAGCTCATATGGGAATCTAGAAAGGGTCGGAGTTGGGGGAATGGTGCAAGGTCTCAATGGTGATGTGTTAAGAAGGTATGCCCTATTGGACAGTTGATAGCTAATGAAGTTAAGGTCCTTGTTGCAAGGATTGAAGATAGCTAAAGGTTTTGGCACCATAAATTATTGCTATAAATGTAATAAATTGGTGCAATAAGGAGATGAAGGTTTTCATTGAAGTAAGATTTAGGTATTGGTATAGGGACAATAATTCTAGGGAAAGGTTTTTATACTTCTTTTACAGCATAAAAGAACTATCCTCCCCCTACCATCCAGCCATCCAATCTTGATCAAGAGAGTCACTCACCGTTTGATCTTAGATCCGACCTCTCAAAGTATTTTATTTTTAGTTTTTTTTTTGTACAAATTGTATAGATATAAAATTTGGTACGTGTCATCTTCTCATTGGTGCGCACTTATAAAAAATATTAAAAAATAAATTTTCAATAAAATATAATAACCAAAATACCCCTTGACAGGTATTTTGATCATTTTATTTTATTGGATATATTTTTCACTAGTGTGAGTTTAATAGAGGATTGGACGTCCAAAATTTGGTCTCAAAATAGTTTATAGAAAATAAAATAGTGTATAGACGTGACATTGTGATTGGGGCAATCTTAGCCCTCCATTCAAAATGGACAATTGGATAAGGGGAAGTATATAAGTTTTATGCTGTAGGGGAAGCATAGAAAGCTTACCCATAATTCTATAGGTAATTTGTTGGGGAAGTATTTAATATATAGCAAGAAGGATAATGAAGGGGAGAAATGTGAGTGATACAGAAAATCGGGGCAATCTCTACAACTATTTTTTGTTGTATTTTTGTGTCAGAAATGTATATAATGAGACTATTTATTTTTTATACAATGAGGTTACAATCATTATTAAACGGTAGATTTGAAATCCGGGGTTGAAGATATGTCATTGTTTAAGCACAAAGTTCAAAACAAAATTTTTCGAATGTTACAACGCATTTTTATTTATTGGATTTCATATCCAATGGCTAAACGCCTAAAAATGATTATAATCTCTTTGTAGCAAAAATAAATGGTATCATAATAGACAATCCTTTTTGTATATAATACATATAAATGCACATTTGTATATTTGATTAAATCAATAAAGTGGTAACCTTTTGTAAAAAAAAATCAAAATAGAAAAGAAGCGTATAAAAGTGAAAAATAAAATTTAAGAAGTGTATAATAACGTTAATTCAAGAGAGGTGAGCTTAAATTTATGAAAAAAATAAAAATAAAAAATAAAAAACATGATAAGCTGGCTTTCAAGAACTTACTAACATAACTCGAGAAAAACAAAAAAAAAAAAACCACACTGGAGAGGCCTCTCTCCTATGAAGAAACCGTCAGATGCGCTAAAATTCATCCTGACCGTCCATCTCAAATCTTCTCACGTGTCGTCGCTTCTCTAACATTTAAAATGTCCGCAATGTAAGTGTCCAAATTAATAAGCTCCTTTGCTACGCGTGGAGGCAACCAATCACAAACATTTCTTCTGCCTTATAACCAATGCGATCATGCCACGTACTAAATTCCTACGCAGTGATCCGGTCTCTTTTCCTCCCTATATAGAGCGATCTCTTTACCGTTATTTATACTTCACGAAATTTCCCGTAAATTCTTCCCGGCGCCTCTGTCTTCACATTGAAGCATTTTCCGGCGAATTCCCTGCGGTTCTGTATAGAGCGAGGCATTCTCCGGTGTCTGTGCCAAGGGAGACATTTTCTGGGCAATTTTTCGGTGTTTATTTGTGAAGGGAGGCGTTTGACCGTCAATTTCCTGGCTTCTCTCTGAAAAGGAGAAATTTTCTGGCGTGTTAAGAGCCGGATCTAAGATTTTCCGGCGATCTTTTGGGGCAATGGAAGGCCGAGGGCCTGGACTCGGTCGAGTCCTGGTTTTGGTCTTCTGCATCGCTGGTATCTGGTCCGCTTATATCACTCAAGGTGTTCTCCAAGAGACCTTGTGAGTTTCTCTCTCCTTCTCTCTCTCAGTGGCATCCTTAATGGCGCAGTGGCATCCTTACTCGCCATTATTTTCTTTTCTATTTGATTAATGTGGATGGAATTGTGATCAATCTAGCCATACCTTTGGCGAATGTCATTGTGTTTGATTCTACAATCCTCATTTGTTTTTAATGTGAAGTTTTTTATTTTTTGCAAATTTGTTCCTTTGAATTTTGGTTCGCAATTACAAATATCTCTGTGTTTGAGATTACCTCGCTGGCCATTGTACCGACAAATAAAAATATTTTGTTGCATTTGAAATGGAATTTAGGCTTTCTATTCCTTCTATTCACCATTATCTGCTGGAATTATTTATTCTTTTGCACTTAATCATGCTAGCAAAAATACTTGTGAATGTCTTAAATTTTTAAGGGTTTGTCTCATGGATTTGATGGACTACTGGATCAATTCGTATGCAATTAAAGAGAATTTCAGTTTTTACATCTTTTACCCTAAGTTTTTTTCCCCTTCAATGTCAAATTTGATTTATAATGGCTTGAAATTGTAATTTTTTTTATTCTTTTGTTATTCCTGGTGTGCTTTTAAGTTTCTGTAATGCATTCTTATGTATTTATACTATAAAAATTAATGCTTTTCTGAACTTAGAAGCAAAGTCCCAACTGTTTTATACTTTTTATTCTTCCATTTTTACATGTGGATATTGATTCATGTACTTCTTTCTTAATTACGTTTCTCAATACTTGTAATAGGTTCTGAAAGTTCTCCCTTTATTTCCTTCTTTTGTTTCTATTGTGTATAGTTACGAAGATTTTAAACGTGATGAGGCATTTAAGATGGTTGAATATGACAAAGTATGGTATTCATTTGATTTATGAATGGTTTGTTTGTAGGTCTACCAAGCGATTTGGTCCTGATGGGAAACGGTTTGAACACCTTGCATTTCTCAATCTCGCTCAAAGTGCTGTTTGCTTTTTCTGGTCATTGATAAGTAAGCTTTGAGATTTTGATTTATAATCTGATGGCAATGGGATTTTCTTTAATACTGGTTTTGAAATGAATTGACTTAAGCTTTCTTTGATGTTGTTCGCCGCTATTTCTGATAGTGATAAGGCTTTGGTCTGGAAGTCGAGGTGGTGGAGCTCCATGGTGGACTTATTGGAGTGCAGGTATCACAAATACTATTGGTCCAGCAATGGGTATTGAAGCATTGAAATACATCAGTTATCCAGCCCAGGCAAGTTCAAAGTTGTTAAATTTGTCGATTGCAATATAAACATGGCAGCATAGAGGTAGCTAATTTGAATGATTTGCATTATCATGTTGGATAGGGGCAATAACTGTTAAAATGATAAAATGATGCCTTGGATCTTCAGAAATTGAATTCTTAGGCTTATGAAATTGAATGATTTTGTGAAAATTGAATGAAAAATTCTATTCCAAACTTCTACCTCTCTTGAGGTGTTTTAGGTTGGGTGGAGCCCTTGTTAAGCAGGACGCATACTGGTGCATTGCTTCGTGTTCTTTTTTTTTTTTTTTTTTTGGTATCCAGTGATAGGATTTGAACTTGTAGATTACCACTTGTGTACTACTACATGACTTTGTTTATAGACTGTTGAACAAGTCCTGATAATAAATGACACTCCCATTCCCATAATGCAAACTCGTTCAGCAGAATGATTACCAGTAGTGTACTACTACATTACTTTTTTAAAGGACGTTGAACAGTTCCCAATAATAAATGACACTCCCATTCCCATAAATGCAAACTCGTTCAGAAGAATGATGATTGACTTAGCTAGACACTGGGCCCTTAAGCTTTGAAATAGGCAAACATGGGCATGGAGCACGAGGAAGAGTTACAAGTACATATCAAGATCAGGACGTGTTTCAATCTCATCATCCCTATGCCTAACCCTTACGATGGGTTTAAGTATTTATCATTCGAAACTCATTCTGAGAAACTAACTAAACGAATGCCTGTCTGCTGTAAGAGAATCTAAAAGCACCGAACAGAGTACACAGCATAATACTTGAGTGGCCTCGTATTACCAATGGCAATTCAAAAGAATGAGTGGGCTCATAGAAAAATGTGCTTAACAAAGGAAACACGGAAATACCACATTTTGCAGATGACTTCTGTATCCAATTTAGTATTTTACCTCTGCAGAACGGAACATAGATATGGTAATTTGATGACCTGTCACAATTTAGTATTTTACCTGGATTTGAGCACTGTGATTAAGGATAACCTGTTCGTTCATTCACATATGGCTGTTTTGTTCGTAGTGTTACCATGAATGCATGATGGATTTCACAAAGAAGTAAAAGCGGGTCTAACAAATGAGATTTGTTTATGTACAGGTTTTGGCAAAATCCTCAAAGATGATTCCAGGTAAGCTTTTAAATTGACCGTTTTTCTCAATAACAACATATATGTACATATGTGGTTATTATGTAATATTGTTTTTCTATGCTATATTACAAAACATATCCAGTTCACACAGATGGTTTATATTTCTAGAGCCTGAGGTGGATTTTTAAATAAGTAGCTGCAACCAAGGTTTCCATTTGGTGAGAAATATTAAGTAAACTGTTGTTTCTTGACTCATTCCATTGATGAACTACTTCGCTACGCATGGGAAACTATCAAAATACGGAATTGACATGATATGCATTTTTACTTTCACAAAAATGACTATATGAGGAACAAACATAACAGTGAGTATTAAGCACTTCATTTACTGCATTTCACTAGTTTCAGTGGAATTGCCCAAGTGTTAAACATTAAATTGTTGTCTGGGAAACATTATATATCCACACTGATTCTAATACCAGTTGGAAATGTTGGTCTAACAAAAGCAAGTGTATGGTCATTTTCTATTAAACCAGGCATCCTGCCCATTGAAGTTTTTACCGATGGTCTTTTACGCACATTTCCCTCCCATCTCTTTTTAGTAGTCCAGTTTGCTGGCTTCGAGAAATGTTTCTTACGTATCTTACCGACATTTGCATAGCTTTTATTTGAGTCTTTTGCATATTTTCTATACAACAATTCTTAATGTTCCTTAGAAGCATACAAATTTGTGAGGAATTTCTTTCCCAAGTGAACTTGAAATGTGTTTCACCTCTTGATTAGGCAAGTATCACTTGATACAACATGTTAAGATATGATGGATTCACATTTGTTGTTTAAGATTTTCTTGTTCAAAATGTGTTATATACTTAATGATAGAAAATGAACATGGCCTATTTTTCAGAATAACTGTTTAGATACTGTGAATGGTGTACTTTTACAAATTATATTTTTTTTTTTAGTGTGTTAACATTGTATTTAAGTAGTGAAAAATTACAAAGAGGGGAGTGAAATTTAAAGAGGCAACCCACAGATGGGTGCCCTATACAAAAAGGAATATCCAAGCTATAAAAAATGAGATGCTAAGCCAAGATGAAACAAAAATAGGAGTGAAGGGGAAAGTGCATGCTCAAAAAGGTGCTAAGGCACTTCCCGGCATTGTGCTCAGGTTTACTTCCCAATAAGGAGGCCCCTTCCTTAGCAAGGTAGTCGGCCTCAGAATCGGCTCCTCTCCAAGTGTGACTCCTCAAATTTGAGTTGGATTGCTAAGTTGGAGTATCTTATAAAAAACATCATCAATCTCCAAGACCACGGTGTCCTACTCAAGGCCCAAGCCAGCACACTCTTGGAATCACTGTTGACGATAAGAGTATGGCCCCAAGATGGATCAAAACTCCTTAGGAATTCTTGGAGTGCTTGGGCTTCTGTGGTTTGGAGTCAGAAAACCTAATAGGAAGGGAAAAAGGGAGCAGGATGACTCCGTCTTTGTTTCGAAATAACCCCTTGATGGTCTTCACAGGGAAGCCCGAGAGATTCTAAGAGATTTCAGGTTCATTTTGTTTGGAATACAAATTACCATATTTTGTAATGTTAATTTAATAATCTTTAACTATTTATATAGATAAGGTGCCTAGGGACTGCACCTGCCTAGGTACAAAAACACCCATCTAGTGTGGTATTTTTGGTATTTTTTGTTTGGATTATAAAAATGTATGAAAATGTATTTTTTATACAAAATATGGTTTTTGTTTGGATTATCAAAATGTATGAATATGCATTTTTATACAAAATTTGTTTTTTGTTTGGATTATAAAAATATATGAATATGCATTTTTATACAAACTCTGGACCTAAAATGGGATCTTCGACATTGTGCCACCTGGCAGTTTTTGAAACATTGATAATTGGAGTATTCTTTCTGGAGAGACTGAATTCTAGATGAGTAACCCACATGTCTAACCATTCTCTTCATCTTCTTGGCTGTAGTGATGCTGATGGGAACTCTTGTTTATGGTATTAAATACACCATTCCAGAGTACGTGTGCACTTTCCTTGTTGCTGGTGGTGTATCGGCATTTGCACTAATGAAGGTAATTTGAATTTTTTTTTAAAAAAAATGTGTTTCTCTTTTGGGTGCAATGTATATTTCTTACTCTTGGTCATCTTTGCTCTATCTTCAGACCAGGTCAAATATTTATCTTCTTTTTCTTTTTTCACGTTGTATTGAGCGAGTCATCGTTAATTTCCTACTTGAAAAGAAGTAAACAAGCTTCTTTGCTTGAATCACCGAGCATTTATCCATAAACAGTGGAGGCATGAATTATAATTTTCTAGTGCTAGAAAGTTGCATTTGTTTTTCTCCCTTTAACTTGGTGTTTCTATTGTGCACAGCCCAGCTCAAAGACCATTAGCAAACTTGCACACCCAAATGCCCCTCTTGGCTATGGTTTGTGTTTCCTCAACCTCGCTTTAGATGGATTTACAAATGCCACCCAAGATAACATATCAGCAAGGTAATGATAGCTGTTATTTCTGCATAGGAGCTTTCCCCCTTTTCTCTTTTTCTCTTTGTCTTTTTTGTTCTTCTTCCTTCTCTTTGTTTTTTTGGCATTTATTTTTGGTTAGTCCATGAACCTTGGAATATATGTCGTGATAAATTCACGATATTTCTTCGAAAGAAAACTTGGGTGCTTTTCATACTGTTTTAGGAAGCATACCATGCATGCCTGTTCTCAACTTGTATGGTGCAGATGAACCACAGTTCGAATTTCTAATGACATTCACCTCAGAACTATGCTTCATCTTCACCGTCCATCTTGGGAATAGACTACAGATGCCATACTTGTGCATGGTACTACCGTGCACACGATTTTTATGCTATCCTCCTCATCTTCCTTCATTATTTGACGAAGCAGTGCCTCTGTCTATCCAAACAGGTACCTGAAAACAAGCGCATGGGACATAATGCTGGGTATGAATTTATGGGGAAGCATCTATAACATACTCTACATGTTTGTTTTGTCTCGTAACATTGGCTTCGAGGCCATTGCATTTTGCAGGGAGCATCCCGAGGCAGCTTGGGATATTTTAATGTACTGCCTTTGTGGAGCTGTAGGCCAAAACTTCATCTTCTTAACAATAAGCAGATTTGGCTCTTTGGCCAACACCACTATAACTACTACTAGAAAGTTTGTGAGCATAGTGGTTTCTTCTCTCGTAAGCGGCAACCCTCTCTCTATCAAGCAATGGGGTTGCGTATTCATGGTCTTTTCAGGCCTGTCTTACCAAATATATCTCAAGTGGAAGAAGCTAAAGATGAAGAAGAAGAAGAAGGCCTTGTGAGGATTCTCCCTTTTCATTTTTGTTTTTGCTTTTAGTTGGGGGGAATTCTCTTATAGTTTCCATATCCTTTCATCTCTTCCAGAATGGGGAGATGGGTGTAGAATTTAGTGAATGAAATGTAGAGGAATATTATTTTTACCGAGGCTAATTCCAGAATTGGGAGATAAAAGAGTATAGAATTTAGTGATTGAAATGTAGAGGTATATTATTTTTACTGAGGCTAATAGAATTGAATTCAGCAGTTCTAATTTTAGTAAGGGAAGATCTGAGGGGAAAGAATGGTATTTGATTCACCTTTTCTTTCTTTTGCTTTATTTTAGTTGCTGATCCTTCTCGACCTCTCTTAAAAGTGGAGCTGGTGTACTGTTCAGTGATCTAGCTGTAAGCATATAGCAGTTGATTTAAAAAAGGGTGTAGTTTTTATAAGGTTGCAACCTTAAAGAATCCAATTAAGGAGCATCTTGAAATTTTATATAATTTTGTTGTAAAACATTATTAGTATTATCTTAAAATCTATTTTCATACCTAATTAAAAAATTTTAAATTCAAAAAAT
Source organism: Amborella trichopoda (assembly GCF_054954075.1). Lineage (NCBI taxonomy): Eukaryota > Viridiplantae > Streptophyta > Magnoliopsida > Amborellales > Amborellaceae > Amborella > Amborella trichopoda. Next base: position 57,406,427 of record NC_142339.1, read on the forward strand.
GGTTAAAATCAAGTAGATCTGTAAATAATATGAAAATCTTGAAAATGGACGGTCTAGATAATATGTTGCAAGATGCACTATTTTGGACATTCAAAACTTTTTTTCTTTCATGTTAATAGATCTCGATGTCGAGATGATTGATTAGAGGGTTTTTTTAACATTAAAACAACTTTCCGATAAATTTTTGAGATGGATATGTGATTCTACATTTTAAGGTTGCAACCTTATATAAAATTTTTCCTTTCAAGGTTGCAACCTTATATAAAATTTTCCCTTTCAAAAAAAAAGAATCCTTCTCGACCTCTCTTAAAGGTGGAGCTGGTGTACTGTTCAGTGATCTAGCTGTAAGCATGTAGCAGTTGATTTAAAAAAGGGTGTAGTTTTTATAAGGTTGCAACCTTAAACAATCCAATTAAGGAGCATCTTGAAATTTTATATAATCTTGAATTCCAATTAAGGAGCATCCAATTAAGGAGCATCTCCGTGTGGATGTGCAGTGTAAAAGTATTATCTTAAAATCTATTTTCATACCTAATTAAAATATTTTAAATTCAAAAAATGGTTAAAATCAAGTGGATCTATAAATAATATGAAAATCTTGAAAATGGACGGTCTAGATAATATGTTGTAAGATGCACTATTTTGGATATTCAAAACTTTTTTTCTTTCATATTCATAGATCTCGATGTCGAGATGATTGATTAGAGGGTTTTTTTAACATTAAAACAACATTTCCGATAAATTTTTGAGATGGATATGTGATTCTACATTTTAAGGTTGCAACCTTATATAAAATTTTTCCTTTCAAGGTTGCAACCTTATATAAAATTTTCCCTTTCAAAAAAAAAGAATGCATAGTAATATATTTTTGCTTAAGTTTCTAAGGCCGTGCTACATATATTATTTAAAATAAGGGGCGGTTGGAGGTATGTTGATTCCTAGACAAAGACTGGTAAAATCATTCTCAGACTCAGCCACAGATTTTAAATCTGACAATTAGGTTGACAATTAGGTGTGGTTGTGATTTCTTTATATCACAGTTAACAGTTTTAGTATAAACTAAGGGTGTGGTTTGCATTATTAGGGTGCAACCCTAAACTATCAAAGTAAGGTGTACGTCCAAATTTTAAATTTTATTATTGGATGTAAATTTGGTATAAAATGGTTTTAAGATAGTTTGAGAGTCTATTTTGTTATCTAATTATAAATTTTGAACTTCAAAGATTGTTTAGATCATGTAGATCTATAAACATATGAAAATCTTGAAAATGGACTGTTTGAATAATGTGTTGCAATGTGCAATATTTTTGGGATTCCAAATCTTTGTTTTTTTTTTTAAATGATCAATTAGAAGGTTTTCCAATGTCAAAATAATCTTTTTTTTTTTTTGTTGATTATTTCATCGACAACAATCTTTTTTGGTTGATTTTTGAGGTGCACTTTAATTTTACAATTTAAGGCTGTAATTTTATATAAACTTTTTCCTATCATAAAATAAAAGATAAAAGGTGGGGAGAAGTGTCTTTGATTGTGTTTAAGTATGCCGGGTTTTAATTTTCCTCGTTTTAAATGTTCCTCAATAATAAAATAATAATTGTCCAAATTTTGTTTAATGTTAAAAGATTTTGGTAAATTTAGTGCTGCACCTTAAAACATTTGGGGAAAATTAATTTTGGAAGAAATTATTGTGAATCCATATTGTCTCTTTTGTTTGGAATTCGAAATTATGAAATGTTGCACATCTAACGGATCTGGAATTTGAAAAACACTGCACATCCACACGGAGACTTCCAAATAGAAATTTCAAAAAAAAAAGTGTCGCAAGATTCGGAAATCTCCCGTCTCTAGAGCTACACGGTTGATTCAGGCGGCCCTTGGCAACTTTAGAAGATACATTTCTTTTAAAATTAAATCGTCTGTCTCGCAAGACAGGGATATTCTAACTTGGTGACGTGATCAAAATAATATTTTAAAAAATGCTCATGTGGATTGGAATCATCGACCTATTTTTTGACTAAGGGTGTAGTTTGCATACGGATGCATTCGTTGGTGTAGAGATAAGGTGCATATAATTTTGATGTAAAAGGTTTTTAAGGATTTTCTCAAAATCTACTTGTATATCTAATTATAAAATTTAAAATTTCAAAAATAGTTAAAATCAAGTAGATCTGTAAACATATGAAAATCTTGAAAATGGACAGTGTAGATAATATATCGTAAAATGCACTATTTTTTAGACTTAAAATCTTTTTATTTTTCATAGTCATACATCTCGAGATGATCAATCAATTTTCAACATTAAAACTAGCTTTTTCGATAGATTTTTTAGAAGCACCCGTAGTTCTACATTATAAGGTAGCATCTTTATATAAACTTTTTCCTCCCCTCAATATATCAAGAATGAGACCGTTCTTGCCAAGGACAACCCTGTTCACTGATGTACAAAATTTTTTATTTTCTCTATTGTTTTATTTATTTATATTGCCAACTCTCCTGGATGGATGGCAGATCCATTCACCGATCACGATCGTCAATTCGTCGACCTGGACCTGTTTCTCGGATGGTTGGTTGACCTCACCGATTCGGATTTTCAAAGATTGGATAAACGTACTCACATACGCATCTCATCAGGCTTAGGTGAGACTTTGATTAATCAAGCGCCTCAGTTCTACACAATTCTAAACCAAGTAGTGAGAGTATAAATTCAATTGTCCCCATGAACCATGCAACAATCGTTTTTAACATTTAATCCTTTGCTAAGTCAACTTTTTAATAAATGCCAACATTTTAGTACCACCCAAAAAACAAAAAACATTTACTCGTAATCTAAGTCAATTTTTTAATAAATGCAAACAATTTAGTCCCACCAAAAAAAAGTATTTTACATCGAGTAGATGCCTCTCTAATAAGTTAATATCTTCTTCTTTAATAAGTTAATATCTTCTTCTTCTTCTTTTGAAATTGTTACTATGTTTAATAAGTTCATATTATTGGAGTGCATCATCATTCATTATTGTCCCCCCCCCCCCCCCTCTCTTTCTATATTGGGACATCATCATTCATTCATGTCCTCTCTCTCTCTCTCTCTCTCTCTCTCTCTCTCTCTTGGAGGAAACCAGGGCGCCAGATGCTTTCAAATTGGTCAAGAGGATTCTTTTGGTCACCTTCTCCCTCTAAAAAGTTTTCTTAGAAGCGGAGGTCAATGCCTATATTTTTCTCTATCGAACTAAGGTCAGCTGCTTTAACATCTTGAACATCTTAACAGCTGTTTGTGAGATCTCTATCCAAACTCTTCCAAAATCCAAACTATTAACCTTATTATATATGAGTCTTACCCAGCTTTTATTTTGGCAATTTCTGCAGTTTTCCTGACCATGTGGCTTTTTCTTATAATCATAACTCAAGGGCCCAAGCTTTATTTTGAGGACCCTTCCCTCCACTCAATCTCAACATGCTCTCCCTTTTTCACCGAAAAGCTTACGGTAATAATAATGAAGTCACAAACTTCACTGACTTTTTACATTAGCCCTCCTCAAACAAACTCCATCCTCTATTACCCCATACCCCAATCTCAGAATTTAGAGAGAGAGAAAGAGAGATGCTGGTTCATCAGAGTTGCAGACTTTCCAGTAAGTGAACATCTTTCCCCTATTGCTGTGTTTCTCATTTTTGATGTGTTCATGAAATTCTTTCTGTACTGTCCTGTAAAAGCATGTCAATTTTTCAATAGGAAACAGTAGAATTCAGGCAGCACGTACCAAATGCATTTCTAATATAGAGAGAGGGAGACTGGAAAAAGCACAGTAAAAGCATAGAATCAGCCTTAACTCTCCTGCTTAAAGAGAGAGAGAGAGAGAGAGAGAGAGAGCAAGCAGTTTGCACGCAAAACCAACCAATTTCATTTCTTTCCAATCCTGAACATAGGGGGAGCTACACATGATAACCAAAAAATAAGAAGAAGAAAACCTTTTTCTTCTTCTGTGGGAGCTACACATGATAACCAAAAATAAATAAGAAGAAAACCCTTCTTCTCTTCTGTGCCTGCAGAAAGCAGACATGTATACACACTCAAAAGGCTTATTTGCCCTGCACACCAAAAAAACAAATACCAATCCACCAATCCACTTCAACTGGTCAATCCTAATCTTACTCTTTTCTTCTTTCCTTTTTTTTGTTTTTTTCTCTGTTTTTCTTTCTGACTACTTCTCTCTTTTTCTCTCAGTGCCGACTATACTTACACTCACGGACACATTATGTAATTCTTCAGTTTCTGTACATATAAAACTGATAAAGACCTGACCATTTATCACAAAAAGACGATAAAAGAACACACATTCATAAGATAAGAAAGAATGGTGAGTAGACCCCCTGTGTGTTTTTGAAGAGGGATAAAGGAGGCTGAAATCAAAGGGCATGAGTAAGTGCCCTCCTGCAAGATGGTGGGGATGTCTTGTTAGAAGAGGTCGGAATGGAGGTAGTTTTCTGGATTGGCGATGGGGTCGCCAGACCGAATGTACTTAATAGGAATTGCCTCTCCTGAAGAATGGACAGACACCATGTTAGAGAAAGAGAGAGAGAAAGAGAGAGAGAGAGAAAGTGTGTGTGTGTGTGTGTGTATTGGAATGTGTATTGTATTATGTGCATTTCTTTTCCTACTTGGAATGTGTTTTGTATATGTGCATTTCTTTTTCTACTTTCTTACCATTATTCATGATAATTCTTTTTTTTTCTACACCTACATACATACACACAGATCAATGGAATCTAGTGTTTAACTAAGCTACTGCTGAATGGAACTGGCAGAACTGATGGAACCCATTGCATGTGATAGAAGAGAGTGTCAATGGTGATAAGTTAGACAAAGCTTGAAAGGAGAAATGTAGAGTGTCAATGGGGATAAGTTCGGCAAAGCTTGAAAGGAGAAATGCAGGGAAACAGTAAAGGTACGTGTTTTCTTTTCTTTTTTTTCTTTTTTTAAATATGAAATATGTTTCACCTCATACAATGCACTCAACTTAGAAATCTCAAGAGATTCAGGGGAACCAAGAGAGCCTATGTTTTTTGAAATATGAAATATGTTAACAACTGTGTTTCCTCAATAGTGAGAATCTTTAGTTTTAACAAGAAACATGCCACTGTTTTCTTATCATGTCCAGTGGCCAGTGCTTCTTGCAAACCACAGTCAACTATCGTCATCTTTTCGAACAACTGAAAGATAAATATACGTTCCAAATATTGTAGTGTAGGAGTTTATACATTACACAAACCAACTAATTTGGATGTATGAGGTACAGGAATATTGGTCTTTCCAGGGTTCTCTTCTGCCCAACAAGTGATATGCATATCTGCAGGTAAGAAAAATTCCTGCACCTCCCTCTCTCTCTCTCTCTCTCTCTCTCTCTCTCTCTCTCTCTCTCTCTCCCTCTCCCTCTCCCTCTCCCTCTCCCTCTCCCTCTCCCTCTCCCTCTCCCTCTCTCTCTCTCTCTCTCTCTCTCTCTCTCTCTCTCTGCATATTGTGCGTGTGCATGTGTGACTTAAACATCAAACAACAGAATAAACTGAGGGAACATTTAGCAAATGCTTCTTACACTGTCTGAAAACTGTGGACTCGGAATACCATCAGCGAATGACCGAAAAAATGGGATCATTCGAAGAGGAGATGAGAACTCCACATTCACTGAGAAACACGAGAACTTTCCATCTTCATTTGGCTGGATGCAAGATGATAATAGCCCCTCTGCATCAAAAACCAAGACTCAATCCAATGCCAATCCCAACAAAGCCAGACAAAACCATAAAAAAAGAGGGGGGTCATGCCTGTAGAATAACCATCTTCAATTCCTTGAATCTCTTCTTCATTTTTCTCCCCAATGCAATCATCTGTGTTTTCTTCCTTGTTAAAGGCTACGCATTCTTCTGTTTGTCTTTGATCTATTTTGGTTATTTCTGCATTAGACTGGGGATTTGAGATGGCACTGTCTCCAGAATTTGCTGATAGGTCCTCATACAATTCAGATTGCCTATGCAATGAAACCGACCATATTTTGTCACCATCTTGGGCTGTCAAATTACTATAGCTTCTTGAATAATAATTGGCTTATTACCTCAATGGAAAAGGGCTCCCTGTTTGACTGCTTTTCAAATCTGTAATCAAGTTTTTGAAGTCTTCAAATAGTGGATCAAGACCGGCAACTTTGTGTCTCAAAATATCTGAATCTCCACTCTGAGCTAAGAACTCCTGGAGTTCCTGTAGTTCACAGAACATTAAATATGAGGTACAAATTTAAGAAAAATGTTTATTCAAATTAAAGAATATTTTTTGAAATTAAGTTCTTTTAGTAAATATTATTGTTTCTAATGTAAAGTGAGCAGCTTAGGGTCCATTTGATTGTCAAATTAGATCCAAGGAGTTTTTTTTTTTTTTTTTTTCTCAATTTATATTTGACCAAATCATATTTTGGTGAATTTTCATTTCCTGCTTACAGGTGTGTGATTGTCCCAATTTGAATTGCAATTTTTTATTGTGCGGTGCAATGGTTAGGTGTGGCCATGTGCAACGGAGGTGGTAGTGGTGGAGTGGTGGTGTTGGTGGTGGCAGCAGTGGAATGGTGGTGGTTGTGGCTGGATCGTGGTGGTTATGGCAGTGCGGTGGTGGTCGTGGCAGTGCACTGGTGTTGGTGGCGATATGGGTGGCAATGGTGGTGGGGTTTTGGTAAAGAGAGAGACAATTGATGCAAAAACCACTCCTAGTGGTTTTTCCACAGATGACAATTGGGGGTCGAAAAATCAATTGCAATTTCAAAATCTAACAGACCTACAGGGTCACATTGTAATTGGCCAGATTTGTAATTTGGTCCAAGTTACAATTTGGCCTCAATTTGGCTAGAAATGAAATGCGCCCTTAGTATGTGGTTATGGCCTTAATGTGAGACCAAACTGAGAACATGGATCAGAAATGCTTTACGATATTTGCATTTGCTCACCTTCCATGCATTCTCAAAACTTTGATTGGATCCTTGTGTGTTAACTTTCAGGGCAAGAGAGCTTAGCAGTTCTGCTTGCTGCAACAAAGCAGTGATCCTTGGGTCATTCTTAGCAAGGAATGTTTCTTGGACCTTTTTATCACCCGATCCTGCATTTGGATTAAAGGGTAAGAGTAAGTGACTATATACATGTTCGAAGTCAAACCATTTATATATGATTGCATATAAATTTGATTCTCGGTGCCATAGTTCTTGTCTATGATGAAGAAATATTCAAGGGAAATAAACACTCATATCCCCCTAATTTTATGTTATCAAATGAACCCCCCCCCCCCCCCCCCCCCCCCCCCCCCCCTCCCCCCCCACCCAAATGTTGTATTTAAAGTTAATACCCCTTTTCTCAATTTCTTTCTGAGCTTCTGGGTTGAAAATCATAACTTATGTGATGACTTTGGATCTTACAGATCTGAAGTAAACTTTTTTTAATAATAACTTCAAACCTTTAAGATCCAAAGTCATCTCTTGGTGTCAAACCTTGAAGGTCCAAAGCCAAGATTTATATTTGAGATACAAGTCTTGGCTTTGCCCCTTTAAGGTCCAAAAGCCAAAGACTTCAAAAAAGAGAAAAAAAATATTGGCTTTGGTAGTTATTCTAGGAAGACTTCCATTGTTTTTTAAGGCTTTGCCTTTGGACGTTGATGGTTTGAAGCCGACTGATACAATTCTTGGATTCTCAAGGGATGACCTTGGATCTTTAAGGTCCAAGGTTATAATTTAAGAAACTTTGCTTCGGACCTTCAAAATCAGAAGTCATCACATAATTTATGACTTCAGATCTAAAGTTTGAAATGGGGCATTTTGAAAAAAAAATAAAAAGTTGAAAAAGAAAGGTACTAGTGTAATATACAACATTTTAGGGGGATTTTTTAAATAACGAGAACATTAGGAGGACATGAACATAAATTTCCCAATATTCAACAATGGTTCCCCTGTCCATGCTTTATAATATTATTTTTTTGGGTAAATATCTCTTATGATATTATTGAAACATCATAAATTGCAAAAAACTAAACATCACAGTAATGTCGATAACTCTCTCTGCACATGCAGGACTATAATAAAATGAGAGCTAAACAAATCATCAAAAGAGACATAATTACTGAGAGAAACTGCATACTATGAAAATAATAAGTACAACTCAATTTTGGGGCAAAAAGAATGGTGATCCATTTACCATCTTTTGTTGCTAATTTGGATTCATCATTGTTGAGACACTCAGTTGATAGGTCTACTATGCTGTTGTAGTTGGGTACCAGAGCTGCAAGAGGAGATCTGACTTGCTGACTTATCGAACCCAAATCTCCGCGAGACCTCCCTTTCTTTCTAGTATTTACATCATGAATGTTAGTTTTCACTATATCCATGACGCTTCTTGTCCTTATTTCTTCGAATCCTGATATATGGGTCCTGAACCACATTGCACCACATGCTTAGAACATCTGAGGAAGTTGCTCTGATGTATTAGATAATTGTGATACCTCGATAAGCTCCAATGTATTAGATAATTATGAGTGATTTTTCATGCACATATGTGATCCATGATGTATATCAATCCCCATATGTGTGATTCCCAGATGGCTGTTTTGGTCTGAGCATTGATTGAAGAAGGTCCATGGTTCTCATACTATTATATCCGAGGTATCTTAGTCAGTAAATTTTCAGGGTCCCAAACCTATGGGAACCACATAAAACATGTGTACAGGCGTATAAAGGTATATGTAATATTGATTGGTGCCTTTGGGCCATTGTTCATATTCTTCCATTTTCTTTGTTTTCTAAATATTTACTTTTCTTCCTTTATTTTCCTTTATTTTTAGGTAGTTTAGCTGGGTTTGCATGAGGGCAACCTTCAAACTTTGAACCCTTGAATCCCTCATATTAAGCTCAAAATTACAAAAAAGTTTAGCAATGGTATTATTAGACAAATATGCCATAAACCAGGTGTATATATTATATGCCCCATGAGGATATCCACCTTCCATTACTTCCCAATGACAGTTATTCATCCATGGACAGTTAATCTCCACTGTTCCTCACTGGAAATGGATGGTGGTTGTCCCCTTGTAGTCTATATTATAAACCACCAGTTTATGGCTGATTTGGCCATATAGTATGCAAGTCTTTCTCATTATTTGCCAAGTTGTATTCACCCATTAATTGCCAAGTTGTATTCACCATGTCAACATCTGTGTCTTTATCTGGTTGGCCTATACATCAGTCCCATTTATCGAATTTTTTTTGTTGGAATTTCAAAACCAGATTGAAGTGTGGTGGTGTCAGTTGTTGCTTATACCTGATCCTCTTAAAGGGTGATGTATCATTTGGGAGGATAATTCTTTTGTTGTTTTCATTTAAGCAGTTGCTGGTGTTTTCCTTCGATTGGGCCTCTCGTTTTGCTTTTTTCTTGCAGAGAGTAGTGAACCTGTTTTTCACTGCATTATCCGTCCTGTACGATAAAAGAATCCAAGTTAGAGGAGGTTTCTTGTCACTGCCTGACCAAATGGAGTTGCAAGCACAAAACATTGAAGCTTCAAGAGATGACTAAAAGCTTGCTTCTAAAAGGTAGTTTTGCTTAAGTGTGATCCTCACATGGAGATGTAGGCTGTAAAATGTTTTAATGGGCAATGAAGAAGTTACCTGCCTGATACCACCTTGGCAATTTCAGTCCACCTGTTTCCAAATATCTTTTGTGCCTGCATTTGGACTTTCTTGTCAGTTTATTGGCAAGTAAAGACCACAAAGCAAATATACAAATAAAAATCAGTCTCTGATTTCAATAGTTATATCCTTTGCAGGAGTATACCATAATAAGTGAGCTTTCAAATGTCAAGTTCTCAATGGACATGATTAATATATTTCCAGTTTTTACAATTTTTAACTGTTTTAGGTTGTCTCAGCATGAGGCCTTCCCAGAAATGGCCAGGCTTCAAAACCTTGGCTATTGAGGGGTAGTGGAGCATGAGTCAACCATTATAAGAGTTTTCAAATGTTTTCAGGATTTCAAAAGTCTGCAATAAAAGTCTACAATAACTAGAAGAAAACACAACAGAGTGGGAAGCGCATAACATGCACCTGTGGTATGCAGTATATTGCACACCATGGGGACATCCACCATCCACTTCCACCAATGGATAGTGGATATTAGCTCTCTTACCCAAATAAAATAAAATAAAATAAAAAATAGGATACTAACTCAGAATTTCTGATGACATAGATTCAGCCTTTGCTCAATCTCCACTGTCTGTCATCAAAAATGGATGGTTGATGTCCCCATGGGGCACCATACGCCACATACAACTAGTGTATAGAATACTTTCCCTTACAATTACAGAAATGGATACTAGCATACCTCACATAAGAGCTTGTCCTCTTCGGCCGACCACCCCCCTTTCTTGAAATCAGAGTTTAAGTAAGTGTACCATCTGCAGTCAAGAGAAAAACTTATAAGCCCAAGTAATCGTTCACGCTGTTTTTGCAGTTCAAACCAGAGGATCATGTTAGAAAGATGCGAGAATTTTGATCAACCTTCTTCTACATTGTCTACTTGTTTTGTCCTTGAACTTGGAGGCAATAGCAGTCCAGCTGCACATTTAAGAAAAGCAAGAACCTTGTAGGGGTTAGTTTTAGTTCAAAGGGCACTTAACTAAACAGAGTTTTGAACTGATAATATAAGAACTAGTCTTAAAAAAAGGAAATTTGAATTGCAAGCAAGAAACTAGTGACGATGGATTATCTCCTAACCTCTCTGTTCCATTAATCCTGATCTGTTCACGCAATAAATCATCCTCCTGTAACAATATAACACAAAGTGAATACACTTTTAGAAGGAGAAACATCAATCAATAAAAGATCATGCAAAAAGAATTGAAAGAAGTAAAATTTTAACAATGCTGATTGGATGTGCAGAACTCAAAAAAATGTCAATACAAGATCGAAGGAAAAACATTGAGAGAATTGGTCTTTCAAAATGCTCATTATGTATCTGTACCATAACAGAAAACCAATAGACGATCATGCAAAAACCGTTGACAGAAATGAAATCTTCACCAAATGTTGATTGTAAATTTATAATTAGGAACATCAATATAATATGATGCAAAAAACTTTAACAAGAGTACACTCATTTACAACTCCAGTTATCAAATTAGAACCAATGAGAAGCATCAATATAAAGATTATAAACCTAAACAATTTACCCCAAGAAAGAAAAACTAAAATGTTTTGATTCATCTGAAAGCCCCCTCATCAAAATTCGAAAGACAAGACGAAAACCAGATAAAATTTGACAAACAAGATTCGAAACCAGATAAAACAGAACACCCCAAAATGGAAAATCAAAGGGGAAAAAGACAAATGGGCACACAATGAGAAGCTCAGAGACCTGAGGAGTCCAAGTAACAATGTGTCTATCTCTCTGCTTTGGAACTTCATGGAGCTTCTTCATGGCCTCCATCTCAAATCACCCACCTCCTCTGAAACTCTCTCCCCTCCTTTAATCCAGTCAGGCAGGGTAAAAAAGTAACACTTTTTGCTTGGCCCCAATCTCTCAAACCCCTTTTTCTCTGATCAATTGACAAAGCATTCAAAGGTCATCCATGCTCAAATACTCAAACCCAACTTTTTCCTGATGTTCACTGTGCAGAGATAGCTACAAATTCTCCATCAATATACAGACCCAAACTCGAAAAAGAACCTCTTTTTCAACTGTAATCCCCAGTGAATTTTCCATTATACCGTATATTATACGTATAATTTGAAAAAATCAGGAGCTTTAGACGAGAATTGGCACCTTAAATTGAGCTGAAAAGCTCGAAAAAATGCAGATCTGTATGAAATACGGTCTGAATACAGCAAAATTTCGTTTGAGCCACTCTTTCTTGGGCCTTAATCCCAAATTTTCGGTGAAAAATTGCCAATATTAGGCAATAGTGGTCGGAATCCGAAGAAATACGGCGTCGTCCGCATTATAATTTCTCTCAAGAAACTCGGGATCCGAGAAGAGTAGAGTTAGAGAGAGAGTGAAGGGTCTTTATAACGGGATATTTAGAGAGAAGTCCTTTATAACGTGATAGCTTAGACTTTAGAGAGAGAGAGAGAGAAGGGGATTTGGGCGCGTAGGATAACAAGTTCAAAAAAATGAAGAGAGAGAAAATAAACATTGAGAGAGAGAGAGAGAGAGAGAACACTGAAATCCACACGGGAATTAATGGGGAGCAAGCCTAAGGAGCAACGCTCAAAGCTCCTTTTCCATTATGTTTGGTGCGTATTTTTAAAGGGAAAAGTTTATATGGAGCCGAGGCTCTAAACAATCAAATTTGAGCCTACCTAAAACTTTCATTATAAGAGGTTGTTTTGATGTTCAAATATCTTCAAATTGATCATCTCCACACCAAGATGCATGGACATGAGAAAAAAATAGATTTCGAGTTTTGAAAATAATGTATTTTTTAACTCATTTTTGGACGGTCAATTTTAAAAATTTTCAAGTTTTCATAGATATGTCGATTTACATTATTTTTGAAACTTTAAACTTCATAAATAAGTATAAAAATATAATTTAAGGCTATCACAAATATTTCCAATATTGAAACTGCATTTCTCGATACTATCTGAAGGTAGGCTCTAAATTGATTGTTTAGAGCCTAGTCTCTATACAAACCGCACCCATTTTTAAATAACCGTACCAATGGCGTAGTCTCGCAGGAGTCCGTTGTATGTTACTAGGGTGAAACCGTGAGAGTGCTATTTTGGAAGGATTTTTTTGATATGGAATTTTGATAACCAATTTGGATAAATTTAGTATTTTTGGAAAGTTTTGGTAAAATTTTACGCTCACTCTTGTCTACCATACACAATCCACTTCTTTTACTTGAGTTGAGAGTTTAGAGTCACCATCCTTCTTAGACCGGAATGTATTTTAAAAAAATGAATTTTGAATAATAAAACAAGTTCTGACCATCCAAAAACTAGAGATTGGTTTACAGTTTTGTGTTCATTATTTAGATATTTTTCCTGTTGCATATGAAAATTTTTATTTTTGAATTTGAGATCTAGATGAGGAGGTTGTATCTAACTTTCTACATTTAATCTTAGGTGGGGGTTTACCTGAGAGAATGAATGGACTGTATGCTCCTGCAAGGCCATGTATTATTTGGTTTGTTTTAAATTCTAAAGTTTCAAACTTGTATTTTGCAATAAGAATTTATATTTTAAAGATAATTGGGGACATGAGGTTCTTGTGAATGCGCGTTTCAGTGACTTTTTACTGCGATTTTGAATGCTTTTTGGGGAGTAGCTTTTGGGGGTTGGATTCTTTTACGAGGTGTTCGATGGAGGAATTTTTTTCCAAAGGTCTATGATTATATACTTACCTGATAAAATATTGATGATTGTGTTCTATGTGGACCTCTCTCTCTCTCTCTCTCTCTTTCTTTTCTTTTGCTTTGGAGCGGGGTTCGGGCGGTGGAAAGTGAAAGTGTACTTATTTTAGTTTTTTTATAGAGAGAGAGTAAATTGGAATACCTTTAATGCCCCTGTATCCTTGGAGCTCTCTTCACCTGAATTTAGGATGAATTTTGGCTTTTGTATCTCAATTTTCCTTGACTAATTGGATTAACTTTTCAATACACATGCCAAATTTCTGTCTCCAAATAGAAATTTAAGACCGAGGGACCATAGAAAAGCAAAGTTGTGTGTGAAATTTTAGGCCTTTAAGATCCCCATGCATTCGGACGCCTATGGATGCACGGCCCATCATGTGATTTCATTATTTCCTACAAGGTTTCTGGGGTATATAACACAGAGGCGTGCACCTTTGAATGATCGAAAATTTGAACATAACAGGAATTTTACTTTTTAAAATACAATATAAATAAGGAAAAAATATATATATGAGTTTGAGGCTCTAAACAATCAAATTTAGGCACACCTCACAAATTTCATTAGAAGAGATTGTTTTGATGCCTAAATATCTTCAAATTGATCATCTAGACCTCAAGATGCATGGACACGAGGAAAAAAATGGATTTCAAGTTTTAGAAATAGTGCATCTTGCAATGTATTTTTTGACCGTCAATTTTCAAGATTTCAAGTTTTCATAGATCTCCCCGATCTATACTATTTTGAAGCTTTAAATTTTATAATTAGAGATGAAAATATATTTTAAGACTATCAGAAAGATGTCCAGTATTAAAACCACATTTCTCAATAATATTTGAAGGTGCGTTTTATTTTGATTGTCTGGGGCCTTTGCACTATACAAACCACACCCTATAAATAAATCGAAAAACTTTATATAAGGTATTCACCTTATACTATAGAAGTAAGACACATTAAAAACCTCTTTGAAAAGGTTGTTCCGATGCTAAAAAAGCCACCAATTGGTCATCTTTAGCGTAAGATGTTTGAATATAAAAAAAGAAATGGATTTCAAGTTTTAAAAATAGTGCATCTTATAACATATTATCCGGACCATTTGTTTTTAGGATTTTTAGGTTTTATAAATATGTTCGATACGCATTCTTTTTCAAACCTTAAATTTCATAATTAAAGATGAAATATATATTTACAACATTGAAAAATTTTATGGTGCCAAAACTGCGTCTTTCAACAAAGTTTAAAAGTGTACCTTACTTTGATTTTTTAAGGTTGAGACCTTATACAAATTGCACCCTAAAAAGGATTCATTGTCTCTCGAATTCCAAACAATATGCGTTCTTATCACTTGCCATGTTCTTTATGATAATGTAAGCTTTTTCATCATGTACATGAGTGTGCTTGGCATAAGGCGTAGACATGATTTTCGGTACTACAGTTCGTTTTTTGTTTGATAATGGGAAACTGCCCTTACGACAAGGTAGTGATCTCATGCAAGCATTGTATCGTAGTATGATGCAACAATCTTGCGGTATCTTCAAAAGCCATGTTAAAATCATGAAATATTGGGATATCCATTTACCTTGTATTTAAGATAAACATGTATATATGCGATATCCACTTCCCACGAAGATATGATTCTCAAAACTATTTTCTAGAGAATAAACATGCCCTAAAAGTGTTGCCTCTTAATCCCATTGAAAAATATAGTTTTTGTCAATCCTTGTCTTATAATTTAATATTATTTTAATGAGCAACGATTTCGTGCAACAGTTGTATCGTATTATAATGCAATGACACTTCTAAGAAACCATGTTTATAGTATTTGTATGATCCAAAATTTTGCACACACACTCTCTTCATCACAATAATCAATCCCAAAAAAAAAAAGTTAAATTTGAACCTTAGATATGGTCAAAATGAGTCCCCTCCAAAAATGAACATAGACCATTCATTTGGCGAATTTCAAGATCTTAGCTCTTATAAACTCAAAATGATTGTTTTATTTTTTCACATTGTTCATCTGATGGTAATAAAGCCATCCAAAAAAAGTGAAAATAAAAAAATTCTTCTAAGGTTTAGATATGAGAATGTCATGAAAATGAACGGTCTATGTTAATTGGGCTAAAAACTACTTTCTGGTTTGTGTTTTCAATTTTTTTTTTTTTTGTGATTGTTTAGTAGAATGAAAAGAGTGTATATTTCAATTTTTGGATCAAACAAATGGCCATAACATGGTTTTTGAAGGTTGTTACATCATATTACTATACAACCATGAAAATCATTGCTCTATTTTAATTATAAAATATTAAGCCCAAAAAATAATAAGGGTTCAATTTATAAACACCTAAAATAGAAGCCTGGATAATGTACAATAACCTACACTTAGGGCTTGAAATCTATTATGTTTCAAATCAATAATCGCCGAGGTCGAAATTACCGATTTGGTGTTTTTTTTATGCCAGAAAAGCATATTCTAGCATAATTTAAATTGCAGTCTTTTTTTATTTAAAATTTTAGAGTTTTTTAATAATCTCAACCATGAAGATGATCATGAATCTTGAATCTTTTCAAAAAAAAAAAAAAGTGTGTTTTATATATTATTTTTTTTTTGACCACCCATTTTGGCATTTAGTTGGAGTGCAATTTTTTTATTCCTATATATATATATATATATATATAGGAATAAAAACCACACTAGGGTGACTAGGTGTGGGGATTTTAGAAAATTGTCATTTGATCCATTAGGAGACGCACAAAAATAGATGAGTTGGCTCACCATAACCGGATGCTTTACCTAATTTTCTATTGTTTTCTCTATTTTTTCTGATCAACTTATATAGATATAATAGAAAAGATACATTTGCATACACTTTATTAAAGATACATTTTGTACAAAAAGAAAAAATAAATCAAAACGATTTACATACTTTGCATCCATTATTAAAAAGTCAAGGGCATTTTGTGAAGGCTTTTTACGGTTAGTCCGCTTCCACTCTTTTGGTGTTTGTCCCACCAACGGCCGTCACGGTGGGGACAGAGTTTCAAAAGAGAAAGAAACCAACGCACAAAGAACCGGCAAAAGTACCCTCTCTCTCTTTCTCTCTCTAATTTTGGTCTTAAAAGTTATATAGCATTCTTCAATTATGGACTAATTTTGTCATTTTCTATGAGAATGAAACCCTAATTATCACTCGTCGCTTATTAGCTTGTACTTAACTTGATTATATTCAATCTAATATCCGACCGGTGATAATTAGCGCCTCAAGGGAAAAAAAATAGTGTTTGAAAAATCGACGAGCTGACTTGAAATCACTTGACTTGCCTCGGATCTACGGAGGTCACTGGTTTTCGATGTCCCCAAACAAGGACTAGCGCACTGGGTTGTGTAGTGAACCAGGCCATTCATTATTGGGACTCGAGTGATTCTCGAGTCCTACTATGAGGTTTTTCCCTCTTTATGTTTCATTATTTGTTTTTCTTTTTTTTTTTTTTTGGTTGCATTTTTTACATAATGATTCCCATGGACCAAAACTGCCGAGCCGACTTTGGAATCAGTGATTTATCATATCATCGAGCTCTTAATCGGGTACCCAAATCCTTTTCTTCAAAATAACTACGAAAACCAAGTTCTAAATTTAAGACAAATAAATTAGGATAGGGTGCCAAGGTTTAAATTTGAAGGCCGAAATAATTTAGGTTTAGGGGGCGATTTGGACGTCTAATTGTCCCCACAAACATGATACCATTTATTTTGTATGAAAGAGAAAACGGTTTTATGACTTGTTTGAATTTTGCAACGCTTATTTAGCACCACTAGTTTCAAGCTATTCCCGATGCTGCCTTATAGCCAATGTGCAGCCTCCACGTGGCGAAATCCCCCCATAATTAGGTCTTGAAGGGACCTAATAATCTTATTATTAGTCTTGAATAGAATGATAAAATGGTTCAAATTTATTTGTTGAAAGAGAGAGCGTACGAGGCCTTACGGGTCAGGTCAGGTTTGGTTCTCACTCCTCTCTTTTTCTCTCTCTTCCTTTTTCTTTCTTTCAAAATTTGAGATGAGGTGCCCCATGCAACTATACTATACTTGTGCATAGAGCTCGAGATGGAGACCCACTTATGCATGCTTGTAAGACCTCAATTCAAATGGAACTTTAATTATATTATTCTCTTTTTCTTTTGCTGTGTGAGAGAGAGAGAGAGGTCTCCCATACTTGTAGGGTGAGGAGCTTGACAGCCACTTAATGCTTGTTTAAGATGACTTTGTTCAAATGCAATTTCAGTAAATTTATTCTCTTTTTATGAAAGAGAGTGTGTGTTTGGGCAAGTTTTTTATTTTCTTCTTTTAGATGACTTTGTTCAAATGCAATTTCAGTAAATTTATTCTCTTTTTATGACAGAGAGTGTGTGTTTGGGCGAGTTTTTTATTTTCTTATGTTCTTAATAAGATGGCAGCGGTGTGGTGAGAATGGAAGGTGGGACGTTATGTGGAGGCAGATCATCTAAGATCCCCCAACCCCATTTGTGTAAGATAGAGATGCTATGTCAAGCTTAATTTGTATTACCATATCCTTAAAAGTAGTGATTAGCTACAAAAAGCGGCTCGAATTTGAAACATGGCAGAATCCCGAGTACGAGTTCTCTGTGCAAACTCACTCGGCTGAATCTGCCATGTATTTGCTGAGTCAGTAAAACTTATAATTCTAAACCTACTCGAACTTGGCAGGCTGCAGAGTCCAAGTAAGTCAGCCGAATCGGCTCCCTGGTTTTACAACACTAATTAAAAGAAAAACAAAAAGAAATTGTATCCAAAGTGTCTAATTTTTGCTTTTGCATTTTATCTTATGCTTTTGCAAGCGCGTGAGCAAAGATAAGGATTGGTGATTTGGTGTTTATTTGGGAGACTAATAAAGTTTGATGTAAAATAAAGCAAAATAAAAAGCAAGCTCTAGGTTAAACTTTTAAGGAACCTACTTTCCTATATTGCTTTTTTATTTTATTTTTCTTTCTAATTACTATATGAAAAGCCAATTTACGAAGGGGGTTTTTGTCCAAAAGGATTCCATTAAATTCCATAAAAAAGGTGGAAGGTGGGGGCCAATTTTACAAATAGGGGCCTCATTTTGATAGTTTTTTGGCGCTTGGGATTCCTACACGTGTGGGTCATATTATTGATATTTGAGCCAGCTTTTGCTTGGCCCATATCTTACCAATCAATTTCCTTTAAAGAAAACTGGAAAAGAGAAAAAAACACAAGGAAAAAAAAACGACGGGCCATATAACCACGTGCTCTTTTTCAGTGAAAGGAGGAATCCAATGCCTTCTATTTCTTTCCCCTTGGCCTTTTCCTCCTCAACCTATTCCCCCTTTCAGATTTTTATGAAATAATTTTCTCAATTTTCTCTTTGGTAGATGTTTTATTTTTTTCTCCACTGGGCGTTATGTTTGAAAAATCACTGATTCGAATGGGAACCGCCTAAATTGCGATCGATAGACAGGTGTTTGAATCCGGTTTGTGGAACCGCAAGGGCCCAGATCCCTATATTTTTAATTTTTTTATTTTTAACTTGATCCTACTCAGGAGTCACCCTGAGGCAAATCATAATTGGAACCCTGATGATTCAAGGCTCGACTTTGATTTTTAAAACACTACATTTTACTATTGATTTCTGGTATGTTTTCTTTCTATTTTTAAATGGGTTCTATTTTTATTATTTTTTTAATAGGGACCAGAAACTGTAAGTCAAAAGAAACAGTTTTATTATAGAATTTTCTATTTTTAATTCTTGGGTTTCTCAATTTTTGCATCATTCAGAGAAACCCCCAGTGGCGAAAAACCAAAATTGCCGTTGAGATTAAGCCCATTCTTCTAGCCAAGTCCACATATTCTTTAATAGGTTTAGTCATATAGTTCAAAAACGTGCAACGGCTATTGTGAAAGCACCCTGATCATCGTCAGATGTGCACGGAGTCATCTGCACCATCCATTGTGTGACTGACTCCACTTGGGACGGTCCAAATGCATGGTATGGTGGCGTCCCAACTAAATAAAATATCATTTCCAAACGTTAAACCACAAATTTCAACTCTTCCTGCCCTTAAACCACAAATTTCAACTCTTCCTGCCCAATTTAACGCTTACTTTGACTAAAGGGAATTTTTATAATAAGAAGCCACCGCCAATTTTTTATTTCTTCTTTTTTGGTCCAAAATTTAGTGAAAAATGGCATAAACTATGGTCATAATCTAATTTGTAAAAGTAGGTTAGTTATCACTGGACACAGTTTTGAAAACATACGATCAGGACTGTTCAAATTATTAGAAGATTTGACCCCACATGAACTGAAAAGCCTCATGAGAATATAATGTTTCAGCTTTAAATTTAGGCATACAATCACTTACTTTTCTGCTCCTTACCCTATCAAATGGCGTCAATGGGGCCATTCGACGAGTGCAAGTGAAGGAAACCGACAACCGGGGCGCCTGGTTTCAAAAGAGATAGCCCAGGTAAGTTGAATATGAAAACAGAGACACTTGCCCGACCAAGTCCGACCGGATTTGGAGCTTTGCGATTCTACAGGGTGAGATCCAAAAATCATGAATTTGAGGTTTACAGCTGAGCAGAGGTCAGCCCTGGCCTAGTTGGGCCCCAACCAAAATTGGGTTCGTCTAGTTCTGGCCTGTACCAGACCAGGCCTTGGCCCATGCCTGGCCCTATCCAGATTAGGGTCGTCTCAGACAAGAAAGAATAGAAATAATAAAAAAGGAAAAATAAAGAAAAAGAGGGTTGAATCGGACCAGCCCCGTTGCCACCAGGCCCAACCCTCTGGCTTTGTGGCTCTGACCCTAGTTTTGTTAGGGCTAGACCTTTTGGGTGGGGCCCAGCCTCCTAACCTATTGCCACCCGTGTTATTTTTAACAAAAATTGGCCAATTTAGGCCCAAGACATCCAACTTGGCCAATTCAATGGTGGACTTGGCTTGGCTTGGGAGCCTGGCGAGTGGGAAGCGTGGTCCGACTCTCCAAACACTTTGTGAAATTTTGTTTGCTACAGTGATTGTATCCAACATTAAATAATATAGGTGTGGTTCTTTGGAGATAATCGTTGCAAAAAGCGCTATCTGGAACATCTGTTTTAAATATTGGATACTTCAAACAAATTATCTAAAGCTTTTTTATTATAAAGTATTGATATTTAATAATTGAGATTATATACTAGAACCATTTATATTTTGTGCAAGGTGGTCAAAGTCACTTTTAATTGTCAGATTTCGAATCTGATAGCTTAAGGTGTGCCAGCTCCAATTGCAAGATTTCGAATCTAATAGCTTAGGGAGTGCCGAAAAAAATTAAGAAGATGGTTTTTTGGGTTTTGAAGCCAAGTTAGTAAAACACTCCTATCACAATTTCCAAGTTAGTAAAACACTCCCAGCAGCACGATTTCAAATCTAATGGTTAAGATGATTTCGATATCTTTGTATCAAAGAAAATAGTCTCATAGCATTCTTTTTCTTAATGATACCATTTATTATGTACCCAGTTGGTTTCAATCTGGATAATAGCTCTTCAAACCGTGCGATGTCAACTAGGGACGGTTGTAGAGAGCCGCCTCTCTGCTCAAAGTTTGCTGTCCACATTGGACGATTTTCATGGTAGTGAGAAGATAGAAATAGGATGGTTAGCAGATATAAATGTTTGTGTTCCAATATCTAAAAGAGTGTTTTGAAAACCAAACCAGTGGGCGAACCGGTCACAAGGCGAATAGGGCTTGCTCGACCGGTTTTAGTTTGGATCACTGGTTCTCCAAGGTTATTTAGTATTGAAAAAAATAAGATTTGGTGTTTTATGGGCGCTTCACGCAATAGCTGCTAATTGCCAATATAAAATCACCAATAGTTGATGGTTGATTTGTCATGTTTTTCTCGAGGCTACAATTGTTTTGGATGCAACCATTTGATGTTTTAAATCTCCTTATTTTTTTTCTCTTTCTCTACTTCATTATGCTGCATAATTGCCTTATTGCGTGACGTCTTTATTAATGAAAAGCATGTGGGAGGCCTTCTCTCCTACTGATTCACTCCAAAAAAAAAAAAAAAACAGAAAGCTGGCGAGAACATCTTATATATCCCTCCCACCTGTGGTTTCTGAGCCAACTCAAGTGGTTCCAAGCAATGTTTGTAAAACTGGCAGATTTAACTGCTAACCGCCCAGTTAGATTGGCGGTTTTGGTTTTGGACGGTTTTACTGATCAACAGATATTTTAAACGTTAAATAGAATGTTACTTCAAATTTATATCAAGTGTATTAGAATGATTTATTGGTTAGTTTTCATGTTTAAGTTTCATGTGCATCATGTTTGGATCTTGTTGCCAACGGCTTTCCTTATAAGAATCCATTTCTCGTTGGTTCAAAAAAATTATTTCTTTTTGGTTCAAAAAAATTACTTTTCTTTTAAGAATCCTTTCTCATAGGTTCAAAAAAATTACCTTTTCTTTTAAGAATCCATTTCGTTGGTTCAAAAAACTTATTTTTATTTTAAGAATCAATTTCGTTGGTTCAAAAAAATTACCTACCCACCGGAATTGAACTCGAAACAAAAATTACCTACCCACCAGAATCGAACTCGAAACATTTTATTAAAAAATTGGCTTTTATTATTAGACCTAGTAACCAATACACCATTTACTACAGGATTGGCAAAAAGAAGGGCCCATATATATAACTTAATATTTTTTCATTTTCTTTTAAAAACATGAGTTGGTACATTATTTTAATATTCTTTACATTATGGTAAAGATTAAAAAAAAAGTTAGTCATTGATACCTACTTTTATATTTTCCCATCTTTTTCAAAAACTTTAATGCCATTTACTACTTAGTTGACAAAAAAAAAGCCTATATTATATATAACTTAATTTCTTCTTCATTTTCTTTTTAAAAAAAAGAGTTGATTAAGTTGATTTTTTTAACACTATTTTAATACTATTTACATTATGGTAAATATTAAAAAAAAATAGTCATTGATATTCCCTTTTATATTTTCCCATTTTTTCAAAAAGTTTTAAAAATACCCCTAGACACAAATTGATTTGTTAAATCCATTTTTTTCATTAATTTTCAACTTCATTTGAGTATTTTTGTTTTATTATATGTTTTTCATATTTTAATATATATTTTTTGTAATCTTTTTTATTTTTTTTGATCGTTCGGGACTTACCCAGTTAGATCGATGGAATCGGTCGGTTTACCTATTAGGCCGGTTAAATCGCTTCAGATCCCATGTCCGGTTAACCGTTCCAATTCGATTTTGTGAACACTGGTTCCAAGTCACCTCAAAGTATCAAAAAAATTTATAACTCTATACAATTTCCAAAAAAAAAAGGATAAATTTATAACTCTCTTTTTTGAATACCCAATATCATTTTTATCTAAAACCTTTAGATGTCTTAAACCATTTATAATTTCTAAAATATTTAATAATGATTTAACATTTAGGTAATCATGTTACATTTCTTAAATAAAGTAAGTAACAATGTTCCAGATTTGAAACAATTTTTAAAAAGTGGCTTTCGGCTCATGGCATAGTGATTGGGGTACAACTAATCAACCAACGAAAACATAATCTTAAATATATATGAATTAAGAAAATAAGAAAAGATTGTTGAATAAAGCAAAAACCCAACTGAAAAGGTAAGAGGGAGATTAGTGGAGCATCAATGAGGTTAAGAAGAAATAGCTATAATAACATTTACCTCATTGTATACAATTGCTAAGTTTAAATAACCTATTTTTAGAGGGGTTGGAGGTTTAACATACCAACTATTTTTAATGTTTGCTAGATTTTATATTTAAAGTACGGAAAAGTAGCGTTGTTTATTCTTAAATTTGAAATAAATTATTTATAAAGTTTGAATTTCTCCCCTATTTAACAGACATGCCTCTTTAACAAACATCAATCTTCATTTCTCGATGATTTTTTGTCATTGTTATTGCCTACATGTTTGGAAAACGTTTCCATATTGAAACTTATGCATAAGGTATTTACCTATTAGGGATTATATATATATATATATATATATATATATATATATATATATATATATATATATATATATATATATATATATATATATATATATATATATATATATATATATATATATATATATATATATATATATATATATATATAAAAGATGAGATTAACCTACTAGTTCATATAAACAAATGAGCCCAATGGTCCAGATTGAATCTGGACCGATCTGAAGATCACGGATGTTCGGTAGTATTCAAATTTTAATTTTTTTTCTACATATTTAAATCACTTGAAATTTTAGGTGTGTATTCTTCTCATCAATGCGCGCCTAATAAAAATATAAAAAAATTTATTTGTGAAAACAAATGATCAAAATACCCCCCGAAGCTTTTTGGCGGTATTTTGGTTAATTTATTTCATGTAAAATATTTTTTTGATATTTTTCGAAGATTCATCTATTTTTAATGAACACACGTCTACAATTTTAAGTGATTTGGATTTGTAAAAAAAAAACTAAAATTCAAATACTACCGGATATCCGTAATCGTCAGGTCGACCTAGATTCAATCTAGACCGTTGCACTCATATGAGCT
Source organism: Amborella trichopoda (assembly GCF_054954075.1). Lineage (NCBI taxonomy): Eukaryota > Viridiplantae > Streptophyta > Magnoliopsida > Amborellales > Amborellaceae > Amborella > Amborella trichopoda. Next base: position 57,430,476 of record NC_142339.1, read on the forward strand.
AGTGGGCTAATCTCATCTTTTCCTATATATATATATATACAAAAAGGTCATAATCAACCTGAGGTAAATCATAATCACCCTTAGCTATTACGTTACATAGAGGTCGAACAATATTCTCACAATCTGAACATGATCAATGAGATATCAGCCGGCATCAAATTTCACAATTAATAACTTAGCTCAAGGTAACAGTGACATTTTATTCAAGTGCAAGTTGTTTTATTGTATACTTTTCTTATTTAAGAGCCAATCAACTATATTCAATGAGAGAATATCTAAAATTGCTCCTAAACCTGACTATAGGTTGATGCAACAAATTCAATGAGCGGCGTCTTGTAAACGAGTCCGGTTTTTATGGAGCCATAATTTAAAGTATTTGGTAAAGTCGCACCTCAAAGCCGTAAAGAGCTGAAAAGGCACTTTAAAATGAACTTCTGAGCACCAAAAATGGTTCAGATAAGAGAATATGCAAACTCCACAAATAGATGATCCAGGAAACGTATTACCAAATGAATGTTTTTAGGACAAATTTTACTAATTCTATGATTATCAAAGTCGAGATTACCGTTTTTAATACTCTTGAGCGAAAATTGCATTTTTTGTGGGATTTGATATGCAACTTTATCACATCCACAACACTACAAAATACTTTTCCCTTGCAAAATATAATATATCAATCACAATGCAAGGAACGTTTGTGACGAGTCCTCTTTTCCTTGTCCTATGCATTCATTTTGTGACAGTTCCTTTTTTTCCTTGTCCTTTGCATTCATTACTTGAAGTAGGGGCCATATGCCACGCCTTACGTCCATTCGCATAGAGTAATAAGGATAGGACTGGCCACCAAACCAAACCTTTGGAAGGTTTGGCCTAATTAAAACTAACTCTATACTTGTCGAATCGATTGGGCTATTTTTTAAGATTATATAACAAATATTGAAAAGATAAATAAAAAATGAAATATAATGGATTCTCAAATTCGTTTATTCAATCGAATCCTTCAAAACTAGATATTTTGATTGCCTAAAGCCAATCAAATAATAATTTTGATAGGTTTTCGATTAAATTAGGTTGTTGCTTTAAGCTAGACCAGCTAAAGCACCGCTTAAGGTTAAAACATTGGGTGATCCAGTCCGATCTTGATAACCATTGTTCAACAAGTTTATAATATATTGTTTACTCTCAGCATTAAGAAAAAAAAAAAAATTGTCATCACAAGCCAACCTTACGCATATATTATTCTAAGGCATATTTTAAAGAAGTTGCTTTTAGCACACAAAGGCAACATGCACTCTGAGCCATCGGATGTAACATTGGACACCTAGAGTAAAATCTACCACCTTGTGTCATAGGCACAGTTCTAACATGATAAGCGTAATACTTTCATGCTTCTCAAGCTAAAGTCATATGTTATTATCATTCGGTTTGAGGTACCTTTATACGGATTGTAATAATTGCTTGGACATTGAACCATCAGGTGTAAAATTGGATAGTTGATTTGCTCTCTATCAACAAAGTCTTAAAAATTTCATTGGACTTCAAGTACAATCAATCACACATCCCCAACTACCAAATTTCACATTTAAGCAAAGATAACAAGTTATCATATATTTTCCTTTTTATCAAAGGATATTTGATGTATAAGTTTTCAATCACTGAGATTCACTTTATATCATAGTTAACAAAACCGGACTATACTGTTGGTCTGACCGGTTGGACCACGATCGATGCTTTAGTTGGTCTGGTCTAATGCAGAAACCGAAATTGGTCATTAACTCGTAAACAATCGATGTTTTATTTGTTTCGGCTAATTCGTCCAGTCGGTTTTATTTTGTTCAACCAGCCAAATAAAGTAGCCAACTTTTTTTTTTTTTCTAACATATTACATATTTTTAAACTATTATGTAAACTTTATTGATATTAAAAAATTCTGGTCAAATTGATTTAATTGGCGGTCTGACTTCTATTCATTGGACCAAGCCCATCACCGAATTGGTGACTGGTCAAATCGTAATAACCCTACTTTATATTGTGTAGAAGGTCGACCCTAACCTAGAATTGTTTTCTTGATATATATGTAATGTTTCAACTTCCATTCTCATTGTTAACATATCGACACATTCAATTTAATATATATATATATATATATATATAATTCATATGAACATATGAGCCCAACGGTTCAGATTGAATTTAAGTTGATCTAACAGTCACGACCTTATTTTTGAATTTTTACATTTTTTTTAAGAATCCAAATAACTTGAAATTTTAGGCGTTCTTTTTTCTCATCAAGGCGCACCTAATAAAAATATTTTAAAAATAATTTGTAAAAAATAAATTAACCAAAATACATTTGAGACGTTTCAGAGGTATTTTGGTCAATTTATTTATTGTAAATTATTTTTTTGCTATTTTTATTAGATTCTCATATTTTTGAAGAATACACGCCTAAAATTTCAAATTATTTGGATTCGTAAAAAAAAACTTAAAATTCAAATATGAAATGAGATCGTGACCGTCAGATCGATCCAGTTTCAATCTGAATCATTGAACTCATATGATTGGGCTAATAGAAAAATGGACAAATATACTATTCAATGGGTTGACTCAACACATTAACATCCACAATCACCTGATTATAGAGAGTATTGTGAGTGAGTGCTAGATGTTAAATCAGGAGGTAGCCATCGGTGTTACACAATACACATGCTTCTTGTCCATCTTCCCTTTTTTTTTTCTATTTTTTTTCTTTTTTTTAATGAAAATTATTTTCTACGAATAGCATTTGAAAGACAAAACAATGCCATAAAAACTTTGATCGATGATTATAAAATGGGAGTCGGGCTTGATTGGCACTGGGCACTTTTGATCTGTGATTTAAATGACATATATCTACCAAGAATTTGAACAACTTTTGATCATTGATTGAAATGACATATATCTACCAAGAATTTGAATAAGTTATGCCCGTGAGTAAATAATGTTGTCTTAAAGAGGCTAATATTAGTTGTTGAGCGCAAGGACATTGCATTTTATTTTATTTTTATTTTTTATTTTTTTATGGGTGTCGATTGCATAAGGTTGAGAACTTAAATAATCAAAGTAAGGCGTAACTGAAAATATTATTGAAAGATTATTTTTTAAAATAATATTGAAAGATTATTTTTTAAAATGATATTGAAACAAGATTTTTCAGTAGCAAAAACTTTGCTGCGATGATTTGAAAATTTATTTTCATAAAATATAAAGCTTAAAAAATAGTATAAATTGAACATATTTATAGACACTTGAAAATATTGAAAATTGACGATCCATTAATGCATTATAAAACATACTATTTCCCATATTTGAAAATATTTTTCATGTCTATGCATTTCAAGGTCAAGATTATCAATCTGAAGGATTTTCAACATCTAACCTCATTCTAATGAATTTTTTAGGTGCGTTTTAATTTGATTGTTTAGGGTCTCAATCTTTTATAAAGATTTTCCTTTTTTTGTGTTTGAGTAAATCCCAAAAGATATACTTAGATAATCAATAAAATGGAAAGCGTTTCTTAGTATAAGGCATGGCACACCTAGAAAACCTATTAGAAAAGTTAGTTTGATTATGACAAAAACTTCTAATTAATGTTTCGACCTCAAGATGTAAGGATATGAAAATATATTAATATATAAAAAAAATTAAATATTAAAAATAATATATCTTGTAACACATCTAAAAAAAACCTATAATTGAAGCCTCGACTGGATATGAAAAAATAAATGGACACCTTGAAAATAATGCATCTCATAACACATTTTCTTATCATCGAATTTGTTATGAATTCAAATGAGCTCAATCAGCGTCATTTGTGAGACCTTGAAATTTAATAGTCGGTAGTGAAACTTAATTTTGGGCCCTTGAGTTGGTTTCCGGGCCCATTGTCTAAGGTACCACCCTACATAAAGGACAACCTAAGTAGTTTTACTTTTTATGATTATGAGGTACGGCGTTCAAGACATTATAAAGTTTTAAGTTTTTAACACTAGTGAGGAGCAACCAACCCTTCACGGTTTACCATACTTGAGGTATTTCCCTTGAAATTTGGCATCCCATGAAAGCATTTTTGCCTTGGGTAAAAAAACCACCAGTAGCCTGCATATGTGAAATCATGCAGGGCAGTGGGGGGGGTGACATTGACATGAGGGCAACGCTTGGATTCCGAAAAGTTATTCTCAAAGTTTACATGAACCACTCACTCCTTCAATTTTATTGCTCGTCTCTCAAGAGAGAACAACCACAATCACACTTACCCCTCCCGATTTCACATCACATCTCATGACTAAAGGTGCAAAGGTGACCATGATCTTCTCATGCAAATGTCCTCAAGGGTGGTCTCATAGTAAATAATCCATAAACCACATCACAATTAAATTAAAATATAATATCCACACCCTCCCATTCACCGCGATCGGTAGAAATCAATGTTGTCAAATTCGCTTCGCTATGCCCCAAGTTTTAAACTCATATGGTGCTGCAACTTCAGTATGCTTTGCCAAGATTTGAAATAAATATCTATATAAATTTTTATTTTTGTTAAATTTTTATTTTTATTTTTTTCATTATTTTTATATATTGGTGTTGCCGCTTTAGTTATATTTAGATTGCTTCAGTCAGATTTAGATCTGCTTCGAGAAGATTCGGCGATCTGCTTCCAATAGATTCAGCCAAAGCTTTGGCTTCTTCGGCCTAAGCAAAGAATTACTATATAAAAGAATTGTTTTATTTTTTATTTTTTTTTGAATTTTTTATTATTATTATATATTTATATATATATATCAATATTTAATTTTTTTATATTAAAAAAATATAAAAAATTCAAAGTCTTTCTCGAATCGACCGAAACACCGAATTGCTTCATTCTTTTCACCAAACCGAAAAAAACCTCAAAGCCAATCCAGCAACATTAGTAGAAATGCGAATCTAACAACATTAGTAGAAATGGCTCGCTACAACTTTTTGGGTAAGAAAACCCCATTTTTCTTCAACGGAGTGATTCCATGTTGTACGAGACCTCGAAGCATCAAAATGAGAGAGAGAGAGCAAAAACTAAAAATGAATATAATTCCTTTACCATAGTGTTCACAAATGACCATAAATGCCCCTTCCCTCCTGCTCGATAAATCAATAGGAATAAGCTTACTCCTCTAATGAACATCCCTTATTTTCTGGGGTGTCCCTAACATTTTCTCCACCTCTTCTCTCTTTTCCTTCTTCTCTTCTGTGCTTTTCCTCATCTCTTTCTCTATCCCATCCACTTGCAATCGCATAAAATATCCAATTTAGTAACTGTTCGAAACCCTGAATTGGTGTTTCAAATCACTATACCGATCTGGATTCGTAACTTGTAATGGCTAAACAAATAAAAAATAAGGTTTATCAATATACGAGCCTTATCCCATCTATAAGTCAAGAAAAAATAAAAATACAAGTTCGTAATTTACGAAAAAGGGTGTTTGATCCAAAGGCGTGAGGACCCAGATCATCCCCAATGAATTTGATCCAAATTGGGGATCCCAATCGAAATCACCGGGTTTAAAACCTTGGGCGTAATACAAAAGGGCAAGCACTGCTACATGTTTGTCATGATGTTGGTATGATACATTGTCATTTACCCAATCCATCTCAACAAACGAACGATGGCGATGAGATCTTACACAGGTCGAGGGAATTAGATGGATTGTTAAATGGCTCATCCTCACCTTCCATTATCAAGCACGGATGGTGACCTTGAGATGTACGATACATACTGTAAGATACATGTATCCACTGTTTAGAAACTCCTCTTTGCAGGGGAAGTCGGTGTTGAAAAGCCCTAAATTAATTGAAAAAGAAGAGAAAAAAATCTTAAAACAAGAAAATATATTTAAAGTAAAATAAAACAAAAACCAATAGACAAATAAGCTTGAAAAAAACTTGAAAAACAGATTTAGAGAAAAACAGATTTATAGTTGGAGAATTTTAAAACTTCAAAAAAAGGAAATATAAAAATAAGGATGGAACAAAACACTCACCAATCTTTGCCAAAAAATACATAGATCATACACAGACTGATCCCACATTTTTTATAATTTTTGAAATGTTTTTAATATTTTTTCAATATCCGCCAGTTGTATACGCGGGAGCAGACTCGTCCGAATCACACCGCATTCATCATAGTATAAAATTCCTAAATCCAAAATTTCAGCGAGCCAAAAATTACATCAATGGTTTTATCAGCTGGTTCTCTCACACCATGCACAGCTGCACGATTTGCTGCTTTTCCTGTGGTTCCCACCCTGGTAAAGCGATTTACAGCCCAAAGGCTTCCATTTGGGGGAGTTTGTATCAGTGGCCTAGGTGCCTCTCTCATGAATCTCTTCATTTTCTCTCTCTCTAAAATCCTCTTTTATCATTCTCTCTATATGAACCTCAAGTCCCATTTTTGCACACTCGTATAGACTCTCTTGCATGTACATGCACTTAGACGCGCGTTTGGGTCCTAAAGACTACATCTCCAAACTTTAGGATCCAAAAGATATTATAAGCTTGAGTTTTGCATAAGGAAGTAAATCCACAGTTTGCTTCCACTGGACTAACAATTCCTTTCATGTTATCATAATAGCATCTCATAATTTGCCAAAAATGTATTTTCAAATTAAAAAATCATTTCTTCCTTGGCATACCGAAATTAGAAAATAATTTGCCAAAAATGTATTTTCAAATTAAAAAATCACTTCTTCCTTGGCATACCGAAATTAGAAAGGAAATTTATTATGTGAGACAATTTATTTTTTATACATGGATGTCGCAATCATCATTGACCGTTAGATTAGAAATTTGATGGTTGAAGATGTGTCATCATTTTGGCACAAAGACTAAAATAAAAATTTTCGAATGTTGGGACACATTTTCATGCAGTGAATTTTACATCCTAAAAGTGGTTGTCATCTCCTTGTAACAAAATTAACGGTCTCATAGCATACACTCTCAATTAGAAAGCATTTCTACCTCAGATTATGGATTTGAAGTGAAAATAAGTTTCAAGCCCTTAAACAGTCTACATTTCAATTTTTTGAACCTCACATTATGGATTTGAAGAGAAAATTCACGAGATCTATAATATTTTTTGGAGCTTCCAAATTTTGTGAGAGGTTTGCAGGGCCTTAGGATGTTATCTGACTTTGGGCTTCATTTTTCCTACCGATTTATAAAATTTCATAAATAATGAAACTTATGCTTATAAATTTTTTAAGATGTGAAACATAGTTTGGACATGGGGATATATTTTTCAACACAGTTCCTATTTAAATCAAGTTGATATGGCCTTTTGTGTTTTATTGGAGTCAAATCCAAATAAAAAATCATTAAAGGGTCACAAAGTTCTTATGAATTACAATAAATATAAAATGATATCCAACACAAACAGGAATAGGGCTGGGGTCGTGGTGGTAGCATTCCACACCTTAGTTAACATTTTGTGGTTTTCATTCCTTGTTAACACCACCCCAGTAACACCTTCAAAAAACTAACTCTTAATGAGCTTGGTCAATGGAATAATTGCAGCCACCTAATTTCACATTTAATGGTCAAAATTAATGTGACCATCTTCTATCAAAGGTAAATGGTCTTACTCTTACTTCCCTCTTTCAAAAGCTTGTTGAAAGCTACCTCCGCTGGCCTTCACCTACATCAATAAACTCTACCCCTTAACCTAAAATTTAATACTCAGGTAGTAATTCAAGTGCCTAATATGCCTCATAATAAAGTTTTGATGCTCTTAAATCACATGTAAAACTATTTTCCTTGTTGAAATAGTTACACACCACATTCATCAAAATTGTTTTTGGGTAAGTTAGTGGGAGAAAATGCCCCTACCCATTTTTATTAATAATAAGAAGAAAATACAATTCACACTACATTCATCATCATCAAAGCCATTTCCAACTAATTGGGGTTGGTTATACGAATCCTGATCTGACATTTTATTCTATTAAAGGACATACCCACGAGGAGACCATAAGTGCTACTATTTTTTTTCCCTACTCCTAACCATGTTCTTTTCGGCCTTACCCTTGTTTTTTTTTAGCCTTCCATTTGAACTAACATGTACCTCTTAACATGTGTTATACTATATTTGCACCACATGGCTAGCCTACCTCGGTCTATTTTCTCTCATATTATTGTCAATTGGTGCCACATCTAAATTTTTTCGAATGTATTCATTTCGAATTCTATCCCTTATTGTATTTCCACTCATCCGCCTCAACGTCACATCTAAAACTATTGTCCCTATTGAAACAATTATACACGACATTCATCATCATCAAAGCCTTTTACCAATTAGCGCTACATGCATCTAGGTCAGTCATTCTACTCTATGAAGGGTTGTACCCTTGGGAAGGCCATAAGTCCTTATATATTTTTTCACTACTTCCAACCCTATCCTTTTGAGCCAACCGCTTGCCCTTTTTGAGCTCTCCAGTTGAACTAACTCACACCTCCTAATATATGTTGTGCTGAGTCTACACCACACATGGCCAGCCCACTTGAGTCTACTTTCTCTCATCTTATTTCTTATTGGTTCCACACCTAAATTCTCTCGAATGAATTCATTTCAAATTTTAACCTTTATCGTCTTGCCCCTCATCCATCTCAACATCATCATCTCAGTTACACTCATTTTATGGGTATATTGTTCATTGACCACCCAACATTACACCTTTTAAAATGAAGCTAGTCTCACTGTTGTCCTATAGAACTCGCCATTGGGCTTCATTGGCATTGTGATGATCACATAAAATTCTAGTTGTATGTTTAAATATTAAACATACATATTACATATATGAATTAAATAATGATGGCAGTTCCATGAAATGATAATAAAAAGTTGCACTTCACACGCATAACTATATAAACCAACCTCAAAATGCCTTTGATATAGTGATCGAAAAAGTTTTAGCATTACATACTGTTAAAGGTGGTGTGGATGAAAGGGCTGAGTAAGTGATGAGGTTGCTTCTGGTTCGTGAAGTGTTGGGGGATATGGCATGTAATCCATACCTGTAAAATCTTGACCCTATACCATCTTAGGCATGGAAGAGTGGCCATTAGACCAATACTAATCTCTACATACTATGGAAGCAAAAGGGTAAATTGGTTATCCAACTCATGTACTAGCTATTTGCTTCTAGTACCTGGCCTTTGTGCGGGATTATTTGATATATGGCGGTCTGGGTAATCGGTGAACTCCCCCTTATGCATCCCCCCCTCCCCACCCAAAAATAAAAATAAATAAAAATAAAAATAAGAACGAAAGTCTCCCGAAAAGATGTCATATTCCATGGAAAATAGTGATCTTCATATCTCTCTATGGCTACGAATTATAGGACCTTTTGGGATTCTCAGGTTGAGATACCCAGTTTCCTCACTAAGCTTAAGTCTACAATCATCTCCTGGGTGAAGGCGGTAAATAACGTTTTATTTCTCGCAGAAACTCATACTTGTAAATCAATTTTGTTGACAACAAAGTAAATTATATTGCCGACCATCCAAAATACAAAAGCAACCCAATAAGGTGAACAAACTTGGGTTCATGTTTCTTTCCATGATACAGTCCCTGATGTGGATGATAGCCTTCTGGTGATGGAACCATTAGTCCTAATGTGGACATTCGTGAAGACAAGTACCTACATGTGAAGACTTTTTTTATGAAGTGAGCTATATGATAATGACCCCAGGGATTACTAGAGAGGGAACAGCTTGTCTGATTCATGACAAGTCATGCGGCAAAATTAGTAAGCTGAAAATGACCATGCAACTCATGGATAAGTGTTAGGACAAATGTATAGTGCCATCAGTCATGTAAGGAAAGCGAGGGTTGGGGTTGGGGTCGTGGTGGTAGCACCATTTGTGCCCCAGTTAAGCTTTAGTCTTTTGTTTTCACCCAACGCATTTAAAAACCATTAACGATTTAAAAAGCGGGTAGGGGCTCGTCATCCCCATTGAAGTACCAAAAATAAAAGCGAGGGATGGGTTTGTAGTGGTAGCACCCTTACATCTTAGTCATCATGTTACGGTTTCCATTTCCACTGACACCACGTCACTAATACTTAAAAAAAAACTAACTCCTAAACTATTTGAAAAAATAGGTAGGGGCCTGTCTTTCTCACTGAATTATACAACAAAAGAAAAAAATAAAAATAGAAAAAAGCAAGGGCTGGGTTTGTAGTGGTAGCACCCCCACATTTTAGTCATTATGTTGTGATTTTCATTTTCACTAACACCACACCACTAATACTTTAAAAAAAAAAAAACTAATACTTTAAAAAAAAAAAAACTAACTCCTAAAATATTTGAAAAAATAAGTAGGGCCCTGTCTTTCTCATTGAATTAAAAAAAAAAAATTAAAAAAAATTAAAAAAAAGAAAAAAAAAGAAAAGAAAGAGAAGGAGGAAGAAGAAGAGAGAGGTATTACATTGCCCAGCTTTGCCCCATTTTCAAGGGGGACCAATGTAGATGTCAAACATAAGAGAGAAATAGAGGAGCATGGGAGCATGCGTTCCATCACACAAGCAATGTTGTAAATATGCGAGTGGGGATATTTTCTACGCACGTAAGGTTGAAAATGAAATGATAGAAGATGTTGTTCATCTAAATTGGTTTATCTAAAATTGTGACCCTCTAAACAGATACCATACTCTGAATTGCGGCGTAACATACGCGTGTGTGATTTCTATCGTGTTATGATTATGGTCATATTTCCGTAGTTCATTTGGTCCATTTTTGGCATGGATTAGTATATGGAAAAAATTTAAATAGGGATGCAACCTTAAAATTTAGAATTAAGGATGTGCCTCAAAAATCCATCATAAAAGGTTGTTTGGATGTTGGAAGTCCCTCTAATTGATAATCCCGACATCGAGATGTATGAATATGAAAAGAAAAAATATTTTGAATGTGTGAAATAGTATATCTCGCAACGCGTTATCTGGACCATCCATTTTCAAGATTTTCATGTGTTTATTGATCTACTTAATTTAAACCATTTTTATAGTATAAAATTTTATAATTAGAGATGAAAATAGATTCCCAGGCCATCCTAATAATTTCTAATATCAAATTTATATTTATGATAAAATTTAGAGGTGTGCCTTAATTGGATTGTTTAAAGTTGCAATCATATGCAAAATACACCTTTTTTTTTTTGTTTCTTTATTTTGTTTCTTTCAAGTATAGGAGAGGAAAGAGATCAAACTTTAAGTTCTTGGTTGAAAAAAAGTAACCAAGAGAGACCCTTCATTCGATATAATTTCATTAACCTATATTATAGAGTGAGGTTTGTATAAAGTATCAACCTTAAACAATAATTATGATGCACTTCAAAACTGATGCAATCCTTTTGCATCAAAAATATACTAACAAATAAAGTTTCATTACTAGAAAGACTTGTAAAAGTATCAAAATCTATCGTCAACACTAATTATAAAATGGAATTGTCTATAAATAGATTATTTATCCTTTGTACATGGATGTCACAATCATTCTCACTCATTAGATGTCAAATTGGATGGCTTGAGAAGAGTCATGAAGTCCATAAGTATTTTTTTAGAACTGTGTGTCATTCAATAGCATTATTATAACCACCTATTTTGAAATTTAAGGGACAAGAATAATTGTGACTTGCATGTACAAAAGATAAATGGTCTCTTTGTTGACAATTCCAAATGAAATTTATACCTCCAAAATAATGTAGATCAAATAGATTTATGAACAATTAAAAATGAACGGTCAAGACAATACGTTACAAAATGTATAGTTTTTATGACTTAAAATTCTAACTTTTCTTATTTCAAATATGTACATAACTAGAGGTTGAGAGAAAGAGTTTAAGGGTCTTGTAGTATTTGAACAACCTTTTCTAATGGATATTTGAGATGTGCCTTACTTCAATAATTAAGGTTGACACATTTTGTAAGTCTTTCCCTATATCGTAACCTTGACCTTCCTACATAATTTAAAAATCTTTGGTCGAAACTTCCGGCTTTGAAAAAGTGCGTTTCCTCATTGAAAACCCCAAGTTTCCTCGACATTTTCGTATAGAGTAGTTGTCGACATCTTAACAATATAGAATCACTATAAATTATTTTTTTTTAACAAGCAGATTTTTTTATTCCCATGGATGGGAGCTTTCATCTCACCTATTAAAAAGAATGCCCGTCTAGCAAATTAAGGGAAATTTCGGAGAGTACGAATGTCAGCGTTCTCATATCTACACGGACGCATCGCCAATCTGATTGGTCACGCTCAAAAGAAAGGAACCCGCTTCACGTGTCAACTACCAAAGTTAAGATTCTCTCTCTCTTCCCTCCCTCACTAAATTCGAGATTCTCTCTCTCTAATACGACTGCCTTCGTTCCCCTCCCTCAATCCTCAGTCTCAATTCTACCTCCCTCCCTACCCGTATCTCATCCCTTGTCGAGGGCCCACATTAGGCCCGACCAGCCTTGCCCTAGCTGGAGCGGCTATGCCTAGGCTTCGCTGGCTCAATCAAGCCACCCCCATCAACAAAGACTTTTCAGCAATGTTATCAAATTCGTTTCGTCCGATAGACCAAAGCTTTCACGCATAAATCCAAGCCACTCGAAGCCGTTTTGGTTAGATTGGGGCCGCTTCAAGTTGCACCAATAGGCCGGACCGGCCTCTCCCTAGCTGGAACGGCTATAGTTAGGTCAGCCCTATAGATTTGACGAGCCCCATCTTACAAAGAGTTTTTAACAGTGTTATCAAATTCGTTTCGTTTCGGTGGCATCAACTTAGTTTCGTTTCGACAGAAGAGGCAAACCTTTTAGGTTTTAGGCATAAACCGAAACAAAGCGAAGCCTGTGCTGCCGCTTCGGTCAAATTCAAGTTCGTTTCGAATCTTTTTGGGCTAGCAAAGAAATAACTTTATAAAAATATTTTTTATTTTTTATTATTTATATATATTGTATAAAAATATTTAATTTATTTATATTAAATAAAAAAAAAAATCTACAATTTTTCCCTAAATCAACCAAAGCACTGAATTGCTTCATTTTTTTCACAAAATTGAAAAAAACTCCAAAACAAATATGACAACGTTGGTTTTTGGGGCCAGGCTAGTCGAATCAAGATGACGCATCATTATAGAGTTTCTAGGGACGGGCCGGCGGGTCGGCCCATTGCCAGCCATATCTGTAACTTAGCTATGATTCCACTGTCTGGATTCCTTTTCTTTATCAGAACACTCAGTGCGCTACCCAACTGATTGACGCATTCTTGGTGAATCGACTCTCCTCTCAATTGATTTTTTCTCTCTCTACTCTCTCTTTCTCTCTCCTCTCAATTGATTTTTTCTCTCTCTACGACTGCAGCTTAGATTTTTGTTTTTGGAAAGCTTTGTATGCTCTCCCTCCACCGTAAAGTTTTTGGTGCCCTTTTATCTAACTGTTTATTTTTTAATGGAGGGTTAAGATTGTTTCAATCACAATGTGTCACATCTTTATACTGTTTTATTTTATTTTTATTTTTATAAACGGTTTTGAGACCGAATTTTGGACATCCATTCTTATATTAAACTCGCACTAAGGAAAAATATAAAAAAAATATTTTAAATAAAATAAAATGACCAAAATATTTTTAAAAGTGTCGAAAAGTATTTTGATCATTATTTTTTATCAAAAAATTATTGTTAATATTTTTTATACATGCGTACCAATGAAAAAATGATACGTACAAATTTCATATAAAAAAAATTGTATTAAAAAAATTAAAAATAAAATACTTTTGAGACGTAAAATCTAAGATCAAACGGATAAAAAATAAACAGATCGACAGAGACATCATAAAACTTCTAAGTTGTAGGGGAACATAGAAAGCTTTCCCTTCTTCTCTTTGTTCACCATCTTCTCCTGCAATTTGCACATTATATAATAAAGAAACAATATAATAAAGAAATGGCACGAAAATCATTTATAGCTTGCAAAACTAGTATCAGCCCGTGCCCCAAACAACTGCTTCTCTTTCCTGCACCTCCAAATTTCTCTCTCTCTCTCTCTCTAACTTGGCATGAGCACGACCAAGAGAAGGCAATGAAAACCATTTATTTCCTCGAAGACTGATATCAGGGCAAAAACAAAAAACAAATTTAACCTGTTCCTTTCCCAACTATACACTGATCCGGACATGAATTCAGGCAAGAGACATGAAAAAAGGGCGAGAAAAAAGAATGGGGTTTTAATGGAAGCTACTAGTGCAGTGATCGGTCCATGGCCAAAACGCAGAGCTCTCATCAATGGGGCAAAACATGTTTAGGAAGGGCTCTTCCTGAGCCCCTGATGAGCCCTCATCCATGGAGCCGTTGCCGCTGTTTCCAACGAGTTTTGGGCACTGGAGCTCGAGTCTAGAGGAGCCATGAAGAAGATGGGAGGTAACATTTGCAGGCCTCATGGAGTGAAAGAAGTTTCTCTGTGAATTTGGAGAGATAGGGGACTCAGTTGTGATCGGTTTTGAGATGTCGAGATTGAGATCGGAGCTATTCTCGCTCTTGATGCTGCACGAGCCCTCAGTGTTTTCCTTGTTGAGGTTGATGGGTTCGGATTCCTTGCTCTTCTTCAGTGCCAGGATCTGCAGGAGTAGATGTGGATGTTAGAGAGAGAGAGAGAGAGAGAGAGTGAGGAAAAGAGGGCTTGGGGCTGGGATCGTGGTGGTAGCATCCCCACACCTAGACACGAGATTGTGGTATCTATTCTTACCACCCACTAACATTTTAAAAAATCTAAATCTTAATCTACTTAATTAAATAAACGGATAGGGATCTTTCTTCCCCACTCAATTATCATAAATAAAAAAAAAAAAAAAAAAGAGGTTAGTCTTCGGGCCACATGAAATTCAGTTTCGTTGTTATGAAATTAGAAAATTGGGAAGAGAAAAGGGGTGGATAAGAAATTTCTTATTTCTGATTACTAATTATTGAAAGCCATTTAATTTCATATATATATATATATATATAAATTAAAAAAAATATCTCCATATTTTTTATCTTTAGGTTTCATATCCTTATAGACACAAAAGTTTAAAACATATCTCAGACCAAAACATCTTAAAGTTTTATAAATTCTAACCATTTAGTTTTAGTGACTTTAATACTAATTTTTTAACCCAAACAACTAGCAAAAAAAGCAGCCCATATTATACCTCCCTCTCTCTCTCTCTCTCTCTCTCTCTATTTCATCGCATACTTAATTTGTAAATCCTCTAGGCTATGGATGAACAATCCATTGTTGCCCCTGAAACCATCGACCCGGCAAAAACTTTGAAAGAATATTGAGAGAGCGTGTGTGTTGGGGGATTCAATACCTAGAGAGAGAAGGGGATTGGGGAGAATCACGGTGGACAAATTTGGAGGATTGAGAGGTGAAGAAAGAAAAATGACTGTATTTTTTATATTTATTTGGATTAAAAATATAATTAAAATGGGTAAAAGCAGTATAAGGGGATTTGATGATATAAAACTTAGAATTCTTTATTTCAAGATATGTTTTAAATCTTTGAGATGAAACCTAAAAATAAGGATACAGAAATATAAATTAACATAAGCATTGAGATGAAAAAAGTAATGTCATAAGGGCTTATCCCCCGTTGAAGGAGTTTTAAGCCCCACCCGTTTGTCTCTCATCTCAACATCTTGTGAGCCCCCTTCTCTTTCCCATCCTCTATGCATACTTTCCTTACCCAACCCTTCCTCGTTATCTGCTAAACCCCATTCTTCGATCGAGCGAGCTCACTTTCTCTCTCCTCTTATTGAATCAATATAGAGAGAGAAAGGTTGGGCAGCTAGAGATGGAGAGAAGGGGAAGGGGTGAAAACACTAGGGAGGGGTTATAATATTTGGAGCTTAATAAGCAGGATAAAAGTCCAGCAATAGTGGTTTGAGTATCCTTTAACACAAACGAGAGACAATGCGAGAAACTTCAAGGGCTGACCACTTATGCCCAACCCCAATTCCTATTCCTTGTCGAAAATGTGTTTTGTGTTTGGTTATTGACAGGAGTGAGTGAGCGATGAACTCCTCCCCTTCATATCACATAGTTTATGCAGATCGTTTGCTGCTTTTCAGGAGTTAAACCATATCTCTGCGGTTTGTCTATTCTCACTGCTTTTTTTAGGTAGTTTTATTAATCTTATCTTTTGGGCTGCTTACGTACCCACATAGAGAGAGTCCAAAAGTGGATTATGCTCTTTTGTAAGAAAGAGATGGAGAGGAACTGAAATTTGGGTAATGATTCGTTTTAAGTCCCGAGATTTCTTACGAAATCGAGGATTTTTGGGTTGAGAAGTGTGATTGATCAGAGGAAGACTTAAAAAATTCTCTATAAAATAATTGAAACCCCCTGTATCTATCTCTGTTAGAAAGAGAGAGAGAGAGAGGGGGGCAGAGAGAGAAAAATTATCTTGGAATGTACAAAATTCAGATCAGATGTGACAGTGTTTGGCTTCTAGCCTTCTACCCAATCCTGTTAACCAATTTCAAGTCAAGACCCTTGATTTCATCATCTATGAAGCATCAATTTTTCTTTTAGAGTCTTAACTTCCAATATATCATTAATTTAGAAATACCATTTCTGATTCCTATCATTCATAATACGCTCTCTCTCTAAATTCTCAAAAGAAATCAAGTTACCTCAGCTTGGAGCTTCTTATTTTGAGCTTGGAGCAACTCATTATCAGCCTTAACAGCTTCAAACTGTCTCTTGAGCAAATCGTAGTCTTTCTCCAATTGCTTTGTCTTCCATCTAGCTCTCCGATTCTGAAACCAGATGGCTATTTGCCTTGGTTGAAGACCTAGAGCTCTAGCAAGCTGCATTTTCCTCTCTGGTTCTAACTTGTTTCCCAGCTCGAAGTTCTTCTCCAATGTCTTGACTTGCTCCATGTTGAGCCTCCTCTTTTTCTCGCCCGCCTGCGAGCAGTCGTCAGAGAGATCGTCTTCACAGTTCATCTCCTCGCAAATTTCGAGCCCGGAGAAGGACATGGATCTCTTGCCCATCATGGATGCCATTCCTGATTACAATGGCTTAGTGGTTTTAGAGAGAGATAGGAAACCCAATTTGTAGATGGGGTCTACAGGCTTCTCTGTCCTTTTTCGGTGTGGTTGTGTTTGTCTATTTAGAGAGAGAGAGAGAGAGAGAGAGAGTAACCCGATTTGCAGAGGGAAACGTTTTTGAGACTGCGAACACTTTTTCTTGTGTGTGTATGCTGACAATGACTTAGAGAGAGAGGATGCAGTTAAGCCAATTGAGAACATGGAGTGTATGAAAAAATGTTAGAGAGAGAAAGTACCATGAAAATCTTGAGGAGTGCAAGAGGAGACGATTGAAGAAATCGCTGCATTGGGGGCCTGATCATTGTCGCCATTACTCTGCAACATGAAATTGGAAGGGAAGAAAGCCATGGCATTGCAACCCATTAATGAAACTAAGTTAGGGTTTTTGGAGTTGAAATCTCCTCCTTTTGTCAATGGACATGAGTCTCCCTCTAGAAGCCATCATCACAATTCGAGAATGTAAACTCAAGGAACCTGAAACCCAATCGAAATATTGCAGCATACAGCCCTAAGAGCTAATAGAAAAGCGGAGAATTAGAAAGAGACGTAGAGAGAGAAACAAATGGAATAGAAGTAAATAAAATGAGAGGAGAGCAGTGGACTGAAGGGAATAGAATTAAAAGACGTATGATCCAAGGTATATAAAAGAGAGAGAGAGAGAGAGAGAGAGAGAGAGAGAGGTTTTTGTGTGTTTGGGATCAAATTGAGATGGTAGATAGAGAGAGAGAGTGTGTGTGTGTGTGTTTGCGTTAGAGAGAGAGAGAGAGATTTGTTATGTGTGTGGGCTGAGATATTGAGAGAGAGGGAGCTCGTATGTGTGTGTGGGATGAGAGAGAGAGAGAGTTGGTGAGTGTGTGAAAGAGATCCAAAATGTGTGGGCTTGAACATGTGTATGTTGTTCGTGCGTGTGAGACAGAGTGATAGAGATCCGTAGTGAGAGACAGATAGATCGAAGTAGAGAGAGAGAGGAATCTAAGGGGATGGGGCCTTGTGGTTGCAGGGTCTGCTACCTAACCCACAAACAAGGATCGTGCATCTGGTTCTCTCTCATCTGAAATGGGTTTTGTCTTGGCCTGCAAAGCATGGGTGGTAACCCGCCTCTGCCACATGAAAATGGGCGTCATGTCCCATCTCATCACCCCACACACCCTTTCTCTCTCTCTCTCTTATATCACTACCACCACCTTTCTGATCCCCTCTGCTACTTCTCAGTCTCTACTGCTGCAAAGTTTTCATCGTCTCATTCAATCCAACAATTCCCAAGACGCACTCTCTCTCTCTCTCTAAAATTTCAAAAAGAAAAAGGCCTCCAGCTTTACATTACCCCGACGAAAGTAAGAGAGAGAATGGAAACGTCGGGTCGGAGAGGGGTTTGGTTAAAGTTCATAGAAAGGAAGTCGAATTAGGGTTTAGAGAGAGAAAATAAATTACGTTGTCGTTGGCAAAAGGTGAAAGTGAGTGGCATCTTATCTTTTCTTGTAGTTCACTTACGTTTGCGCCACCGTTGTGTGAGAGGGTAATGAGAATATTACAAGAGTATCTTCACAATCGTCGAAAATATCTTCACATGCTCCTCTATTGACATGCATTTATTATTATTATTATTATTATTATTATTATTATTATTAATTAATTAATAAGGAGTTAGTCGGAGAAGGGCCTTTAATATGTACCACATCTCCCTTAAAAAGATTGCAACGGACTTATTTATAAATAAATAAAAAAGATTTGACCTTCTTTCCTAAAATGATATGTATATTTCTCAAATTTCTATGGCGACGTAAAATCACTTTTTTGAGTTGAAATTTTTGTGATGGCCTTAAAATATATTTTTATATTTATTTATAAAGTTTAAAGCTTCAAAGTTTGTATAGATTGACTGATCTATGAAAACTTGAAAATCTTGAAAATTGACGGTTCAAAAATGGGTTACAAAATATATTATTTCCAAAACTTGAAATCTATTTTTTTCTCCTGTTTATACATCTTGATATCGAGATCATCAATTTAAATATATTTGGGCATCAAATCAACCTCTTTTGGTGAAATTTTTGATGTAGGCTCAAATTTGATTATTTAGAGCCTCAGCTCTATAAAAACTTTTCCCATTATACAATCCCATCCATCGAATTCACATCTATCAATCAGACTAATTCTGATCGCACTGTGCTGAATATAAATAACTATAATACGTATTTTGTTTTTAGAGAAAATAACCTTGTTATGTATACTTCCCCTAAAAGTAGTCCTTGTTAATCAGCTCGATATTTTAAGGACCGCAATGCAATTTTAGAAAGATGGGGTTACTTTGTTTTTTTGTTATGAAACTATATGGCATCACAATTCTCAAGTAGATTCTTTTATTTTTTTAAGGGTAATGTCCTTGATTTTGAGATGGGAACACGGGCGGCTAGTTCAGTTCTGTACTTCTGTCTAAATTTGGATTTTGACTCCTTCAAAATTTAGATCTTGCTCTCAAAGATTAGATGGTCCATATGTTTTTTAGGCACATAAAAAATATTTTTTTTTTTTTTTTGAGATTCATTTCCGGGGTGCTAAAAATACTTCTAAACTCAGCTTCACCTAAGGAATTAAATCTCATGTGCCCAGGGCAGGAAATCATTTCCCTATAGAAATTTGAAGTGACCTAAATATATATTAAAAGAAATTTGAAATTGAAGAGAAATTAGAAAATGTTATGAGGGACCCAACCAGGCTCCCAACACATGGCTCGATTCGAATAATATGACGATTAGATACATCAAAAAAAATAATGAAAAAAAGACAATTAGATGATCATGAGCTATATTATTGTTCAATTTAAGCAATAAAAAATTCAGAAATTTTAATCAATGAAAATCAAGGTACGGAGGAAACTCTTGATGCTTAAGACCTGCACAAAGTCAAGCACAAAACCAGATAAAAACGAAAGTTTCCGAAATCTACTCGAAGTTTCACCATGATTCCACCCATTGAACACAGGCCCCATTCGAGAAGGAACACTTTTTCCTCCTTTTTAAGGTTTCACCTTTTTACATGAGTGATTGAAAGTCAAAATTTATAGTTTTATAATCCAAATATTTTATTTTTATAGTTTTTTGTTTAGGGGTTTTCTAATCCAATTGTTAAAGTGGGAAATTTTTTTAAAAAATAGAAGCTAGAGATTGAAGGAAGATTGCATGATCATTTCCCACCCTGGCCCATAGTGGGGTGTCCTCACTTAATTCTTTTTTGAGTAAATTTGTAGCAAGGGCCCCACAAACCCAAATATTTTATTCAGAAAATAAGAAAATGCATATATTGTAAAAAAACGGTATTCCTAAAATAGGGATATACACATGGCCACTATTGGGTGGGATGGGGTGGATCCATGTTCTTGCATGTTGCCTAGGTAATTAAAATGTTATTTTAATAGAAAAAGTATTATTATAATGAAAGACCAAGTATTAAATAAAAGGGAGTAAATAGAAAATAAAGAGGACCATAGTAAATAATTTTTTTTAAGGTGCATGGCATGTGATTGTGTGAGGTCAGCAATTGGCACCTGGCGATGTGGTGACAAACCATGGCCTTAAGGGGAACATCCTGGGCAAGGGAACTCAAGGTCCAATATTATTGTGTGTGTGTGTGAGAGAGAGCATCAATGTTTCTATGGCATCATAGCATGAGCATGGCTAATATTGTTCTAGAGAGAGAGAGAGAGAGAGTGAGCATCAATGTTTGGGAGAGAGAGGCATCAATGTTTGAGAGACATAGAGAGAAGCATCAATGTTTTTATGAGTGCTATCAAATTCGCTTCGTTTTGGTTGAAGAGGCCGAAGCTTTTGTGTTTTAAGCATAAATCGAAGCGAAAAGAAGCACTTTGCTGTCGCTTCGCTTCAGGCTGCTTTGATCAGATTCAAGTCTCTTCGGGTTTGCTTTGATCAGAAAGAAATATCTATACAAAAGTATTATTTTTTTAATTTTTTTTAATTATAAATTTTCATTATTTTTATATGTAAATATCTAACTTATTTATATTAAATTAGAAAAAAATGTTTAAATTTTTTTTCAAAATTAACCGAAACACTGAATTGCTTTATTTTTCTCACCAAACTGAAAAAAACTTCAAAGTGAATCCGACATTGCATCATAGCATGAGTACGGCTAATGGTATGCTCCATTGATGTATACATCAATTGAAAATGTCCACTTGCTTGTGCAATATCGCACGTCCCTTGAAATTTAGAGAGAGAGAAGAGAGAGAGAGAGATGCCCTTTTTTTACTTTGAAGCTGGATTACTTTTGCTCTAGGAATGAGTGCATGTCATTCGAGTGTTACGTTATTTTCCGATTGATAAAAGGAGCTCATTGGTACCACATTTACGCCAAAAGGGCTCCGATAGTGGTTAGGGATGGCAACGGGTTAGGTCTAATTAGACCCGGGCCTGGACCCAGACTCAAATAGTATTTGGGTTTAAGTTTCCAATAGTTGGATCCATACTTATACCTATCGGGTCACGGGTCTATCATGTCAGTTTTCAGGTTTATTGCCGCTCTCACTATGAGTTTTTTTTTTTTTTAATCTTTTTTTTATCATCATATATGTATATTATTGACAACAAGATCACAATCATCCACCATTAAATTGCAAGACATTTGATTTGTTGTTTAATAGCTAAAGATAACTACGAGTTCTTATTGTATGTGATCCTTAATACACCCAAATAAATAGGGTTTGAAGTATTTTATCTCCAATAATTTACGGATATAGGTTGCATCTAACTGGACTTGGACC
Source organism: Amborella trichopoda (assembly GCF_054954075.1). Taxonomy (NCBI): domain Eukaryota; kingdom Viridiplantae; phylum Streptophyta; class Magnoliopsida; order Amborellales; family Amborellaceae; genus Amborella; species Amborella trichopoda. The sequence goes on from NC_142339.1 coordinate 57,452,396, forward strand.
CAACCGGCCGGATCCAAATGTTGAACCTATACCCAAACTCATGCCAGATACACCTAACATGTCCAAGTCCAGATCCAGTGCCACCCCCAATGGTGATCTTACACTATATTGTGGACGTTTGAAAAAGAGATCGACTTAGAGGAGGAAAAATGGAGAGAGAGAGAGAGATTTGGCTTACTTACATGAGGAAATATGGACCCTTGTAGAGGGAGAGGGAGAGGGAGAGGGAGAGTGATTTACATTATGGCATCCTTGTAGCGAGAGAGAGAGAGAGATAGAGAAAGATTTACATGTACAAACAGGATCCAAGTAGAATGAGAGAGAGAGAGAGAGGTTTAGATGTACAAACATGGTATCCCAGTAGAACGAAAAGGCACGCGTGCCTTAGGATAGTCCCCCTACTCAAACCCTAGCCTTAGGCCAGAGGTGGCAGCCATGGCTATGGGAACTGTAGCCCCCTTTTGTTTTTTAGGGCATGGTTCATGGGGTGCCTTGTCCATTTGCTGGTGTCCTTGTGTCTTCTTTGTCCATGCATGATTGCTGGTATACAACCACTGTTGTGACTGTGGGGTATAGACAACCCTTAAAGTTAGAGAGAGAGGGGGTCATTACTTCCTTTCCAACAAATAGTGGGCGTATTCTTTTTAATTGTTTTGTGACTTTTGTGGCCGTTGGGAAAGATGGATACACCAAAAGAAAGAGCCAGAACACTTGGGCTAATCTTTTGACAACATTTTCCTTTCTTGTTATTGGTTATGTTTTTCTTTTTGCGAACTTATGTTAGGTTTCTATTTTTCTTTAATATTTTTACATAATATAAATTGCCGATCCGTTCGTTATTATTAGGAAAAATTATAGAAACCCCCTATTTGTACTTTTCGACATTAACCCATACTAGTACAACATGACGCCTAACATTTGTCGGTCTAGCACAAAAATGTGCGGACTAGCTCTTTACAAGTTGGGCCAACCAGTCACATTTAGACTGCTTCTATTTATGCTAGTCCGGCAAAAAAAAAATGTGCCAGACCGACTTAGAGAGAGACCTGTTCTATTCTCATGTTGTGCTAGACCAACTTATAGAGAGTAAGTCATAAACAGGGTAAAAGAGGTTATTTTGGTTAAAAAATTGTCTAATTTTTATATTTGAGGGTAGTCGAAAAAAATATTTGAGATTAATAATAGAAAAATGGTTTGATAGGGCTGCAACCATATTAAAAAAAAATAAAGCCTCATTTCATAACTCATCATAAACTGCAATTCAAATATTGGAAAACCTTTAAATCAATCATCTCATCTTGAATATTATGGTTGTGAAAAAAAATTAAGATTTCAAGCTCTAAAAGTAATGTGTATTGTAACAAATTATCAAGACTATCTATTTCACCCTAAAAATAAGTGTTAACATATCTACATGATCTATACCATATTTTGAGTATCAAATTTCATTGTTGGTATCAAAAATTGATTTTAGAGCACCGAAAGTGAATTTCGGATGAGGGTTTGATAGGAGGCTTTATTTTGTTTTCATAATTCCTATGCCTTAGAAAATCTTCATCCTCAATATAATATCAAAAGTGTCAGGATGAGGATGTCTAGAAAGTATAAATTGGGGGATAACCATAAATTTTCTGCATGATTATGATTATTATTATTATTATTATTATTATGATTATTATTATTATTATTATTATTATTATTATTATTATTATTATTATTATGAAAAATATATGGAAAGGTATAAAACGAGACCAATTACTTTTGGTACAAGGTGGTCATAATTAATCTTGACCATTGGATGTGAAATTGGATGGCTGTATATATTCTATTGACCAAGCTCAAACTTCAAAAGAAATTTTTTCGAACTTTACAACACACCCAAGCTATTAGATTTCATATCATATGATTGCAAGTAATTATAAACTTATTATATCAAAGGTAAATGGTCTCGAAATATACAATCCCAAAATATATAATAAGACAATTTATTTTCAGTACATGGAGTTTACAACCACCTCTTATCGTTAAACGCATAGTCATGCGGCAGAGTGTGTCACCGGCTATATTGAGCTAGGATTAGACCATCTAGTTAGGACTGATTGTCAACTTCTTGTCTTCTGGTATACCATCCCCCATCATCATCATCACTTGAGTCCTCCTAACCAAGTTAAAAAATAACGGGGAATTTACTTGGATCAACAGTCGGAAAGTCAAATATTTCGTCAGTACTCCTGGCAAACATCTATGGAGATTTACCTTTTGAATAGAGGGGCTAACATTTGAAGTCGTCATAAACGCAAACTAGTCAAGATGTTGATATTTCCAGCCGTGTCTTTAGGTGTACGAAAAAAGGAAAAAAAAAACAAAAACGTTTCACTTAGGGTTAAGAATTTAGCAGTTTGGATTGGAAACCCGAATTTCAGATCTTATTGCATTTAGGGTTAAGAATTTAGCAGTTTGGATTGGAAACCCGAATTTCATACCTTATTGCATTTAGGTATGGATCAAAGATTTGGATCTAAATAATAATGTGCGAACCTTTGATATACCTGGGTTCATCTATTGTTGTAGGACAGCTGGCATACTTCGGGGAGTGAATCAACAGTCTACTCCAATTCCAAAGATCATGTGTAAGAGGAAAATGTAGAAGTAATCTACACTTTTATTTTCCTGCAAACACAGTTGACAAACATTTGTTAAGATGAACCTTCTTCTTCTTAGGTTGGAAAATTATTTTGGCATGCCACCAAAAGGAACAACTGTATATTTAAAGGGACAAGGAATTTTCAGGTTTTGGATAAATTTGGGTTATGCAGTCATCATATAGGAATTTATAGCGAGATTTAACCTTGAAATCACCCGCTGGATTCAGGTCCCAAATTATGGAGTCATCTTTATTGGGGCATAAGAAAACCTTTGCAGCAACTCTATGAGTGTTTAGAATTCATGAATGAAGCTGTCTGACATCCTCCTATACTTGTAACTAATAAGAGCTTTCCCTCTCAACTCTTTCATTGAGGTTGATGGATTGATAACTTTAGAGAAGAGCTCAGGAAGAAAATATCGAAAGGCAGAATTTTCAAGCTATTTGTCGAACCAAAACGAGGTTTGATCTCCTCTTCCCACAACTTTGCGACAATGGCGATGGTAAATAGGCCTATAGTAATCGATACCTTTCTAGGTGCTAGACAGTGATGCTTTAGATCTAGGGTTCTTAATCAAACCGTAAAGTACATCCATTTCATATTTCTCTCCCTCACACCCTTTTGCTGTAAATAAAACTACCACCGCCATTTGTTAGCAAACTAGTATTTGTTAGTTTCAAATTTTTGATCCCCAAACCATCTTTTATCAATTGGAAAAAGTTTATATAAGGTTGCAACCTTACTTCTACAACTATGGATACACCACAAAAATTCATAAGAAAAGGTAGTTTTAATGTTGAAAAACCTTTTGACTGATTATCTCGACATCGATATGTATGACCATGAAAATAAAAAGATTTTAAGTCTAAAAAATAGTGTTTTTTACAACATATTATCTACACCGTCCATTTTCAAGATTTTCATATGTTTATAGATCTATTTGATTTTAACCATTTTTTAAATTTAAATTTTTATAATTAGAAATAAAAATAGATTTTGAGATAATCCTAAAAAAATTTTACATCAAAATTATATACCATGATAATATTTGAAGGTGCATCTTACCTCTACAGCTACGGATGCATCCGTATGCCAATTGCACCCTTATCAATTTGAGCTTTTTCATTCCTCCAACGTCTCCCCATGATGTCATCTGATTGTTTCACAACTATTTTGGACATGTGAAACAGGGACATGAGGTAGACTAGCAAATTGGATAAGGTAGACTTTATCAAGTGGCTCTTACCCCAAAAGAAAGTAATTTTGATTTTCAAAAATCAAGTTTTCTAGTAAATCTCTCCACAGTAAGATTCCAAATAAATCTAAGAGGATTACCAGCAACCAGGGGCATCCCTAAGTACTTACAAAGCAAACTGCCCATCCCATAACCAATAATTTCTGCCAACTACTAGACTCTCTCTTCTTTATAGCCAATGCCAATAAGATTAGTTTTCCCAAATTTAACTTAAGGTCAGTAGCTACCTCCATACAATTGAGAAAGACCCACAAATTCTTTATTTCCCTTTCATCAAGGTTATAAAAGATCATCATATTCTCTACATATTAGAGGTGAGATGCCATCAATCCTTTGTTGCCTATACTGATTCTAGAGATCAGTCACTTCTTGACCATTGAGTTGAGCATGACACTAAAGCTTTCTGCCACCACCAAAGTATAAGTATATAGCAATAATGGTCACCTTGGAGGATCCTTCTAGAAGCGTGAAAATAACTTATTGGCTTTCCCATTAAACAGAATTGAGAAATGAGTTGATGAAACGCAGCCTTGAATCTAAAGTATCCATCTAGGTCTAAAGCCTATTTGTTCCATAATGTCGTAGAGAACTTGTCAATCAACTTAATCATATGCTTTCTCAAAGACAACTTTGCATATCAGCCTAGGCTTTTGGCCTCTTATTCAAGAGTGATTGTATTCCTTGACAATTAGAATATTGTCTGTAATTTGCCTGCCTTTCAAGAAAGCAAATTGCGGCTTGCTAATAACCAAATGAAGAACCTCTCTTAATCTGTTAGCAAAGATTTTAGCGATAATTTTGTAAAGACTACCCAAATGAATGATGGTATAATGTCATTTACATCATCTATTACAATCGTTTTGGGTATGAGATCAATAAAAGTCGAATTTGTAGTTTTATTGATTTTACCTCTATTGAAAAATTCATCCATCATAAGCAATAGATCATTCTTAAGAATGTCCCAAATTTTTTGAAAAAAAACTAACCAGAATATATCCGGGCTGGGCACTTTTTCTCTACCTAATCCAAAAATAACTTCTTTATTTTCATCTAAATCAAATTTACGTTCCAACCAATGGGCTTTATCAGATGAAAGTTCATTGAATGTAATTAAATCTATTGAAATAAATTGTCTCATATCAGCCATTTGGAAATGATCAGGCAAAGCCTTCTCCAATAACATCTAGATCATAACATTCCACTCCATTAACTCTAAGTTTCTGAATCGAGTTTCCACTCTTTTTGAAATTTTCTATAGCATGAAAGAACGTAGCGTGGTATTGCGGTCTTCTTCTTTTAATCACTTAATTATTGATCTTTGTCTATGTGCACCTCTTCCAGATTCAACAAATCACGTAAAGAAGCAAAAAGATTGCATTTTTCTCGTATTTGCTGTTCAGATAGGGCATAACGTGAAAACTCATGTTCATCTAACTCTTAAATCAAAGTTTTTGTGGACTGGATTTTGGATTGGAGACTTCCCCAGGATTCATTCTTCCATTTAACAATCCTCTCCTTGAGCATTTCTAACTTTGAAGACAATTGGTGGCCGACCCATTCTTCCACAGTATTAGTTTGTCAGAACTCTTTCACCACTTTTATAAACTAACAGACAATCAAGTTAATTCCATTCTGAATGGGTACAGACCATACATCATACCATTAGAATTGAGCAGCAAAGGAGCACAATGTGATGCCACTGTAGAAACAATCCTGACATTAAGCTTCGGGAATTAATTAAGAAAAGTAGTAGTTGCCAAAAACCTGTATAACCGAGATAGAAAGGTCAGACCAAGTATAAATTTCCCCGCATAATGGAGTATCTAACAAGTCATGTTGATAAATAAAATTATCAAATCGCTGCATGCATGGAGTAATTCTAGGATAAATAGATGATTCACTAGGCCAGCGTAAAATGTTAAAATCACCCCAATATACCAAGGCACATTAAAATAATTTGTCAAAGCAGAAAGCTCTTCAAAAAATATAATTATTTCATCAGCACGATTTGGACAATAAATATTTGTGAAACATTATTGAAAGTTATCTAAAGGACCTGAGAACAAAATAGAAACATGTATGTCATTGATAACAAAATTGGATCCCTTTGTACTTCGAGGATCCCAAATAACCCACAATCCACCTTCAAAGCATTATCATTGGAACCAACAAAGTCCATGGGTCTTCTACCCCAGACTTCCTTAGCTGTCTGAAATTTAGGGCCTCCATCTTAGTATCCTGTACAATCAAAATGTTAGGTTTTCATTCCTGATCAAGAACGGGACATCCCTTTTCCTTCCATCGCTATTGAGGCCCCGAAACATTCCAGTAAACACTTTCATTAAGAGATATAGCCCCTACTGTGTTTGGTGGTCTTTGAAGGACTGGCAAACTCAATAGTACAAGGTTCAGAGGCAGCACGCCCTTTGGCTTCAACATTGATTCTACCATAATTACAAAATTGTCCAACCCACTCTGAACATGACCCTTGAGCTTTGATTTCTTCAATTTCAATCATCCTTTATCTATGTCCAGGTCCTACTTACGCGCTTTAAGAAGGGCTTCTATTATGGAATCCAGAGACTCATCAAACCGTGAGTTCATGGCATCAAGCACTTGCCCCACCTCCATCAGATGTAAGATTAGAGGCTACTTCAATTGAGCCTCATCAACAATTTCCTCATTATTCTCTTCTGGTACACGAACACTGAGCGGAGCCACTATCAAGGGCTCATGCATCTCCTGATTCAAATTTTCCTCCTCCTCCCTCTCCGTTGCTTCCAAAGGCATAACATTCGGGTTGCCTTCTGGCAGCACTTCCTCATCGGAATCCGACAATAGTCTGTCCTCTTTTTTGGTTTCACTGGCATCCACCTCATAAACAAGGACCGGTGGCTTGCAAAGACCAGCTTTCTTGGGTGTTTTAGCCATTTTCAGCGGTTTAGATGCAATCAAGAGCCGGCATTGCGGTTAAAAACCATCGGAGTTCTTAAGAGCCAACAATGTCATGAATGGGTCATTTGGCTCCCTGTATATCCAAACCCAGATTTTGAATCATAACCTTGTGTAAGCCAAACCCTGATTATACCAAAACCTGGTCATAGTTGTTTAAAAAGCCTCTGCATGGAACCTTGGTCATACAAATTTCATGTTTGGGTCATCTATTTGTATACCGTGGGTGTGTTAAATCTATATTGAAGAATGAGAATCTATTAAAAAAAATTTAGACATTTCAGAATTTAGCTATTATTTCTTTTTTAAATAAAATTAAAAAGGGCTATGCCATCAAATAGGGAATTAAAAGAATCATGAGGAGGGTATATAAAGCAAAAAACACTACATAAACAGTGGAAAACAAATCCAAAAAGTCAATAATTCATAAACAAAAATATACAGTCGAAAAGGAAATTTAAGAAGAAGTAATGGGGGGTTTAATTGCAGTTGAGAATGGGTTTGTAGAAATAAAAGAAAAGATTCTAAAAAGACAGTGATAATGCATTTACAGAAATAAAGAAAAGTTGAAAAATTAGAGTTAAAATGTAACTCGAATAGAGTTCAACTAAGAGAAAAATATCCACTGATGCAAATTTTGGGAGGTCCTGCTCTGTGGGCACAGAGGGATGGAAAGGAAAAGGTACTGAAGGGGCTTCAATGGTAGAGAGAGAGAGAGAAACAATTGGGGTTTTATGAAGAGAGAGAGAGGGGGAAATGGGCAGCAGGACCCAATGCAAAGCCTCTTTTTCGCCTTAAACAAAGCAAGGTTTTGATTTAGCTAGCCTTTTTATTTTCTGATTTTGCGTATCCGTATTTTGAGTTCCTTTTTGCTTACACAAAACATGATTTTGCATACCCCAAATTCCATGTTCCAAACGACCCATAAGAGCGAACAATGCTTTAAAGAGAACAACACCTTTAAGAGCTTTTACTCTCTCCTTTGAGCTCCAACGCTCATTGTTTTTATTGTTTTATGCAACCCTTTTGCTTTTAAGCAATACCCTAGCTTTGCAGCTCAGGAAGACCGAAATATTGGTTATTTTGGACCCAAGAACCAATACGGACTAGGGTTGGTCAAGGGTCGGGTCCTCGACCCAAACCTGAAAAAATGATATGGAACCCGGACCTGAATTCACAGGATCCGGACCCAAAAATATAGTGTGGGACCCAGACCGGGACCTGATCGGACTCGACCTAAAAATTAAAATATCTATGATAGAGAAGCTGGAGTTTTAACATTAATTGCGGAAACATGCAATTGGGTCTTCAGGTTTATTGCATGACCAATAGATACAGTGGTTGTCATGCTTAGATTATCTAATCAACAAGCACAGAAAGCAGCGGCAGACTAACAAGCATCAAGAACATATGACCTCAAGAACTAAGGGCTATATCAAAGTAGGTTAGATCAATCAGACAAAAAAATTCCATACAAAACAGTCGAGACGGATGAGAGAACAGAATGACACTTGAAAGAGCCAACAGAGATCGGTGTAGATCCGAGACGGATTTAGCAACTCGTAGACTAGAACAGATATGATCGAGTAACCGAGCAACAAACTCGTTCATAAAACAAATTTTCAGATTTTTTTTTTTTGTAGTCGAGTTTTAGATGGTAAAAGAACATGATCGAGTAATAGAGTAACCGACTCGATCTTACAAACAAAGCAAAGATAAAATCAAATAATACTTTTTTTTTTTTTGTGGGCTTGGGTTTTCAAAAGGGTTTTAGGAGGTCGATAATATCATATCAGAGTTGCAAGGTGAGATTTCAGACGGATGTGGACCTTGAGATCGAGCTCCGAGGGCAAAAACAGATAAAGGGGTAGCAGAAAACGATTTATTTTTCAAATAAAAACGAAAGTAATATATCACAACTTGATGGTCCGTAACAACTTGATGTTCTGACAGAGCATCCATGATTTGATGCCGACCCGGACAAGAGCATCAATAAGAGGAGTGCTGCTTCCATTCTGTGCATAACAACCGTAGAGGGGGTGTAGAGAGAGGCATCAACACGCTCGCCAAAGGATTCCAACTTCTTATTCACCCAAGTCAATTCCGCATCATCCCAACCGCCTCGCAATCATTTGAATCTTTCCAAGAAGACATTGAATCTGATGAAACTAGTTCAGCAATTCGCAAACTTGAGTCAGTAGTGAAAAAGGATTCGCTTTCATGGCGACAAACTTTGATCAATATTGAAGAAGGGGACGGATAGAAAATAAGGTATATAGGCAAGGGAGAATTTGATATTGCAGTGCCAACATGTGAAAGAGCTTGTTTCCGCTTCTGAGAGAAAAGAGATGGCACCGCACCAAAATATGGGAAAAGATCTTATGCGTCTTTCTCAGAACGTGTGGAGACAATGAATCGGAGGGGGGCTCGGCAGCAAAGGGTTTGGTGGAGTCCCAAAGTGACTCGAAAACCAGAAATTGATGACATACAATGGATTAGAAAGCCAGGGGAAAAAATATGGAAGAGATTAAATATCTCAGAAAGTTGAAACACGACTTGGTTTAGAGACAGATCAGAGAGTCGAAACAAGACTCGTTAGAGAATCAAAACAAGTCTCGACAGATCTGAAGTGCGAGTTCAGATGATGAATGGGCACAATAAAGATAAATTTGATTCTAATACCATGTGAAGATTTTCAGATTCCCCAGTATCCATTCATCAATATTAATATATAACTTGCCTTTTAAAGACAAATTAGAGATACAAATAGTAAAAACTAAATCACATACACCTTTCATAAAAGCCCTGTAGGTAATATACATTTTCCTTTCACAGAGATAGATTTCATAGAAGGGAAAACTTTTGTGGTCTGGTAGGCAGATTCCAACAATATCGCCTGGGATTGTTATTCTTTTCTGGATTTGGTTGTCGTGTAAGAGAATTCAAGACAAGCATCTACATATATACTATGTACTTGCATGCAACGAGGTTGCTACCACTTAGGTATTGTAATAAGTTTCAAAACCAAGCATGGCAGATATCAATGATAAAAAATCAAATTGTATATCATCAATTTGTTTTTCAGAAAGTATTGTTAAAATGGTGAAACCACTTCCAAACAATTTTGGGGTGGTCAAAGCAACTAATTTGTCATTAGTGTGTAACTTTAAGAAGATCTTCTAGACTATTTGGCTGAGAAACAATTGAAATGCCCCTGGTTAGGACTTGGAATCCTAAATAAGTAGGGGTATTGTGCTAATTTGGCTCATAAAAATACCAACATGCCTTGTTTGTTTAGGATTCCGTAACTAGAAATAGAGATTATAATTGAGAAAGCACATGATCCGGTTTTGAGACTCGGAACAAGTGGGGGTTACTGGTATTTTGGCTTGGGGCACTTAATTCGAGTCAAATGATATGAATGTCTCTGCTTGTTACGGTTTTGCATTCGGAATAAGAGATTTTGAAACACGTTCAAAGTTTAGAATCTAGAGCAAGCCGTGGTATTTAGGTCATTTTATTGAGGCCAAATAAGCGTCACTAAATTACCACATTATCCTTACTCATTTTGGACTTCTTGACATAGAAGTTCATGTACCCTAAAAAATTTGCATTTGGGCCACAAAATGGAGTTATGGTCGAGAATCGGGCCTAAGGCAGGGCAACAACAGGATCGGTCGGCCATTTCCAGGCCCGGTCCAGACCCACGCTAGGCTCGTTCTAGGGCTAATGTTGTTCAGGCTTGTCCCTTGTCAGCCCAAAGAGCAAGCTCTTCTTCTAAGCTCTTATTTAGTAATAAATGCGCACAAAAGTTTTCTGTTTGATTAGTAAAGTATTAGCTATAGCCATTGCATGAAAATCAAAGATGGCTTTCTTTCAACAATTAATGTATCACAAGAAAGGTTTTCTGAATATGACATTGATCAAAGAGGATGCTACTTTTATCCATCTGTCAAAGAAAGGGAATACCACTTTTATTCGTCCTCAAAATTTTGTGGTACATGTTTAATATGATGGATGCTTAGAAGAGGTAACTGCCCCCAAAAAAAAAAAAAAAAAAAACGTTTAAAAGGAAAAAGTAAATACAGGAATGAAACATAGTTGGTCTAAAAATGTAGGCTAATATGAAACTTGTCTTGACCAATTTAAGTTGGTTGGGTATTTGGCTTCTTATAAAAACCTGCCAAGGTCTTATTTAGACTTGCCCTTTAAAATTAAGGAGCGAGAGGTTTGTATAAGGTGCCTACGCTAAGGCGAACCTTTTTGGTTGGAGATGTAATTTCAATGTCGGAAATCTTACGATGGCTTAAAAATCTATTTTTATATCTAAATATAAAATTTAAAAATTTTAAAAATTATTCAGATCGAACAAATCTATAAACACTTGAAATTTAGGGGTGACAATAGATCTAGAACCGACCAGGGATACAACAGGTCGAATTGACCTGGGCCACAAATTGAACCCGGCGGGTTAAGTCCGCGCTCACATCTTGGACCCAAACATTATTTAGGTTCAGGTCTGAGTCCATGTAATCCCAACTCAAACCCGACCAAATAGTGTTGATATTAAAGTAATATTTAATATATAATATTTAAATTAATATTTTAATAAAAAAAAAAGTTTATATAGAGCCCTAGGCTATAAACAATCAAATTAGAGCCTACCTCGAAAATTTCACTAGAAGATGTTGTTTTGATACCCAAATATCCTCAAATTGATCAACTCGACATCAAGATGCATGGACTTAAAAAAAAAAATAGATTTCAAATTTTGTAAATAGTGCATCATGTAACACATTTTTGGACAGTCAATTTTTAAGTTATTCAGTTTTCATAGATCTGCTTGATCTACACTACTTTTGAAGTTTTAAATTTTATAATTAAAAGTGAAAATAGATTTTAATACAATCACAAAGATTTCCAGTATTGAAATATTATTTCTTAACACTATTTGAAGGTGGCCTCTAATTTGATTGTTTAGAGCCTTGGCTCTGTACATACGACACCCTTTAATAAATACAATTATATATTTTTAGTTATAATATTTAAATAATACATGTATATATTTGGAAAATTTATGAAATATATTTAAATATATAGATATTTTAATTGTTGGGTCGGGTCCAATTGGGTCCGGGTCCCACAGTATATTTTCAGGTTTGGGATTGGGTCTAGTCAGATCTAGACCCAACCCGATCGGTTGCCACCCCTATTGAAAATCTTTTTTTTTTTAGCAACAGTAACAATTTTCATTCAAGTAGAATAACAAAGATACAAACAAAGCACAGTTAACGGAAACTGGCCAAGATACAGGTAAACAAAAAAAGAAAACAAAAGAAATAAGCTACTACAAGAAGACTAGAGAACTATTAAAGACACCTCAGAAACCCAGCTTTCACAAGACTGTCAGACTCTATGTTATTCTCCATGTATACATGTTCAACCAAAAAACTCCACATCTTTACAAGAATCAATCAATTCATGCATTAGACGATGCAACCTCAAAAGATATTCAGCTTCACCCTTGATCCATTTAACCACATTCAAAGAGTCACCCTCAATAACAGTAGGCATTTCGATACTCACTAGCCAATTTTACACCTCGCAGGGCAGTCCTACACTCCACTTCATTTGCAATAGCATTCCCATTTGGTCCATAAAAGTTTTACAAAATCTCACCACCACTACCCCTAATAATCCTACCAATACCTGCAAGCCCCAGATTGCCGAGAGCTGTCATCGAAATTAACTTTTTGCTACCACCACTACTTCTATTGAAAATCTTGAAAATCGATAGTCCACTTATTGCAAGATGCACTATTTTTAAGATTTAAAATTTTTTTTTCTTTCTATCCAAATTTCTACAAGATTTATCATGCGCTCCTTCAAATATAAGGTTGACGCAATATAAGCTTTTTCTGACAACAAATGACTGTACATACGTCCACGAAGGTGGCTGGCACCTTGCATAATTAAAGATTGGAAACCTGCATCTCAAAAAAAATTACGCCATTGAGTCAGCTCTTTGGCTTTAGGAATAGAAGAAAAAGGACCTCTTCTACTGCTTGCGTCTTCTTCTTTTGTTCTTTGTGGCAACTTGGAACTCTTTCAAATTGTAGAGGATTCTACTCATGTAATATCGAGGTAGATTTTTGAAGGTATTAGTAAGGTGGTGTCAATGGAAATGGTGTGATGAGGAGTTGAGATTTTTTAAAGTATTATTAAGGTGGTTTCAATGGGAATGGAAACCACAATGTGGTGATTGGTGTATGGGATGCTATTACCATGACCCCGGCCTCCTTCTCTACACTGTACATTTATTCTCTTGAGTAAAATTTAATATAGGAGTAATTTTCAAATCCTAAATTTTGAGAATGTAGGATTTTCAAACTACAAACTAACCTAGTTAAAAAATATTCCAAATTGAACCCTATGTACTAGAGGAAAATATTGTATCAAGATTGAACATAGACCGTACAATATTTGAAAGGCGAGATCTAAGTGTCAAAAATCTCCAAATTCAAATTATTTTTCTTTCGAAAATAATCAATTATTAGGAGGTTCTCGTATCGAGACTGAAAAGCTTCCTCTTAAGTAGGTCTTTTGAATGAGGGAGTAGCTGCATAGTATCCTCCAACAAGAGCATCGTATGTGCGCTCTATTGTTTTTCTAAGAAAAAAAAGCACTTAACTTTTTCATTAGCATATTATATTTGCAAATGTATGTGACTTTTTAGGTATAATCAACCAAAAATAAGAAAAACCTATGGTGAATTTAGTCTGGTTACATTCAGTATTGGTTGGTTTACTCCCCCCCATGGCCATCTTCTTTGAATCTATGTTCATCTTGTAACAATGTACAAGTTGCACTTGCAAAGTAAGACACTAGATGCTCAGAGGTTACGATTTGGCGCTCATGACCACCAGACTTTTTAGACTCTCTTTTGATTTTTGACATAGCCAATGTTCCTTATGAAAGGGTCTCTTTTTAATTTAAGACTCCACTTCAATGGTTCTTACATTTTTTTAGCATTTTCTAACCAAAACTTTTTATTTCTCATAGACTGAATTAGCTTGACTAATTTATTTTTAGCAATACTTATATGAACTTGCCTTGCCATCAACATTGCCTATTCCCATGTTTCAAAGGGTGGTGCATGGGTCTTCCATTAAAGCAATGGCTTTGGTCCTCTTTGCTTGATCTGGATTGACCGGATAAATGGACGGCCCGATTTGCTAGGGCCCCTTCCAATCAATTGTTTAGTGCAATTTGGAAAACCATCCTAAAGTTGAGCACTTGTATCTAAAATAGATGTCCTCAATTTTTTTCATGTTATACTTGCAATAACAAATTGATATCAAGGAAGATAAAGAAAAATAATAAAAGTACATGTGGTATGCTTCAAGGGGAGCACACTGTAGACTCCTCCTTCAGCCAAAATACCTACTTAGGATGATTTTTTGTATTTGAAAATATTTGGGAATCGACTTTAGATGTACTAGATGAGTATTTTTAAGAAAATAAAATTGGATTTTGAGTTTTGAAACACGTAAATCTCATTGTTTGATAATTGTATGATAATTGGCCGTGTCGATCAATCTTAGGATGAACAATTTTATTTCCATTTTAGACTTTCTTAGTTTTTTCTCAATTTTCAGATTTATATGTTGAGGGATTATAGAGTACTCCTATAGGAATGCAACATACACTTAACTCCTTCAGGGAAAAGAGTGTACCTGGAGGATTTTGTTGATCTGAAATATTGGGATCCATTAGAATGACTAGGTGGATTATTTAAAAAAAAAAACAACAACAACAACTAGAAAAGGATTTTTGAGTTCTTGAACCTTTGGATTTGACCATAAAAGAAAGTGAACGGTATATGCTCAACCTTTGGACGTTAACTTTTTCAAACACATAGTAAGGGCATACTTCAAAAAAAAAAAAAAATTATTTTTTGTCAAGTGGGTGGCTAGGTTGAGTAGGCTACATCTCCAGAATTGGGATACTAAGAGTACTCTTAGATGGGGTTTTACCCAAGGTATTGAAATGGATGATATGCTCCCGCAGGAGCATATAATCAGTTGTCTTATATTGTTGTACGCCATTGATGCTCCAACAAAAAAGCTTCCGCCCTTTCTAGCTTCAATAAATGCAAAAGGTGGTGATAACTTTGAGAATCCATTCCCCTTATCCTTGGGGATACTGAGATTGGAAAACACAAATTGGACCATCTTTTACAGCCCCTCATTCCTCGTTAGCTCTTGCCTCAAGAGGTCATGTTAGTAATGGAGCAACCCAATAAAAGGACTGTAAAATAGTTGGCACCAAGATCCCAAGGGGCGAATCCCTAAATTTCTAGATATGTATCATAGAAATCCTCATCACTGAGGAGATCTCTTGTCAAGAGTGCCTTAGGGAAAATGTGTTCTTGTTGAGATTAATAGATGTCAAGCTTGGCTTTGAAACGAGTTAATTACTATAGTATTGGAATTAGGCCAGTCACCAAATCAAATAGGGGTTTAGTTCAATAAAAATCGGTGACATCATTAGTAAAAAAAAAAGAAGTAAGAACTTAAAAAGATAGTTTAAAACTATGAAATATATAAAAAAGTTTCTTGATTTTGATTAGCAGATCTAATCGGTTTAAATAATTGATCCAACCAACTAATACTGGTCAAAAAAAGGCTGTGACTTTTTTTTTTTTTTTTAACTAAACTTAGTTTTTTGCTTTGTACAGATCAGAGACCTTACTAGTTGGTAGGGTGCGCAATGGGCGGGCAACACTTGGCCCTAGTCCCCAAAGGGCCAACCCAAGCTCACCCTAAGTGGGTCAAAGAGGCCTTGGCCCAAATAGGCCTTGGCCCTATGAGGACTGAGCCAAATAAAACCAACAAAAAATAAAGGAAAAAAAAAGGGAAAAAAAAAGGGGAAGAGGATGAGGGATCATGATGGCCAGGCCCTAGATTTTTAGGGCCAGACCACCGGTCCTATTGCCACCCCAACAAGTTGGACAAGCCTGCCCGGTTCCGTGTTGATAACTATGGTTATTACAATAAATTTAAGTGCGACCTTTTTTTTTCTGTTTTTGCTGGTAAGATAGGTTGATTTGTCTTACTTTTAAATAATTTGTATGTCTCTATGTTATATCGTTTTAACTTTTAGGCTAAGGTTTTCACTTTGAAGGCAAAAAAAAATACCACAGAAAGCATGGCAGGCGACACGCTTAGCCCACATCAGTTCTAGGGGGCAATTAAATAAGCTTAACTCCATAAGCACATGATTTATATTAAGATCCATATGAGCATGGTAACAAAATGGTCCTAAGAGTCATCACGGTCCAATCAGAAGGTTGAATGCTGGTGGTGAGAGTGGGATGTGCATTTTAATTAATTTCATGCAAGGTACGACCCCCTGGTCCTCCATCACCATCCAATCTACCAATGGAAAAGTGATGATCCTTTCCACCATTTCGCTACAAAGAGTCATACTGTTTATTTTCAAATTAGAATAGTTGGGTAGTATGTTAGAAAGATTTTGTAATATATTCATACAAGGAGAAACAAAATGATAATTTTGCCTTGTGCTCTAGATAGATACTTGTCATTTACCTAATGCAAATGTGAAAAGAAATTTCCTAATTGTACTCTCTAGGCACTTGAAAAAAAGTTGTTTCGAGATTGAATAGAGACCGTCCAATTTTTAGAAAATGAGATCTAAGTGTCAAAATTTTTTTAAAAAAATGAGAAAAATCATCTAGTAATTTTTAAGTAGTACCCAAAATTTCAGATTGAAAAAATCCTCTCATGTAGGTATTTTATCCGAGCTAAAACATCAAATCATATAAAAAATTTATATAACATTGGGATTTTTCTTTTACTATTTTAAAAAAATTTGAAATTTTTTATACATACCCCCATCATTTGTATGCACAACTTGGGGTTACTAGAGCAAGACCAAGTTACTTGCCCAAGTCGAAGTGGACTCAGCTGAGTCCTATCACACTGGTGCAACCTAAAACCTATACCATGTTCACTCTGGATCCTACATCTCCTTGGTGCTAATTAGTGGTAGTCTGGGACCATATGAGAACATTTTTGATAGATTAATATGGATATGGTTTTTTGAGGAAAAATTCAGAGTTTAATATATATATATATATATATTTTATAAGGTACAGTTGGCATACAGATGCATCCATAGCAGTAAAGGTAAGGTGCACCTTCAAATTTTATCATGGCATATAATTTTGATGTAAATGTTTTTAGGATTATCTTACAATCTATTTTTATATCTAATCATAAAATTTTATATTTCAAAAATGGTTAAAATCAAGTAGATCTATAAACATATGAGAATCTTGAAAATGGACGGTATAGATAATATGTTGTAAAATGCATTATTTTTTGAGACTTAAAATCTTTTTATTTTTTATGGTTGTACATCTCGACGTCGATATGATCAATCAAAGGGTTTTTCAACATTAAAACTATCTTTCGGATGGATTTTCGAGGTGCATATGTAGCTCTAGAGGTAAAGTTGCAACTTTATATAAACTTTTTCCATATATATATATATATATAAAGTTGCTTGTGGCTTTGAGATTGAGATTTCTGTAAATGCAGCGTTCTTTTATCTTTCTGGATCTTTAACAGTAAAACTACATAAATTTTAGTATGCTTCATTGCTATTTTCTCCTTCAATATGTTGGTTTGGTGGTGCTCCAATTCATCATTTCCCTTCATAACCATTTTCTCTTGTTTATACATTGACATCAACCTCACTTCTAGAGTTTTTCACAACAAAATTTCAACCTCAATTAGTATTAAATCCCTGCAATTAGGTGGAAGGTGGTCAATATTTCGTCAGGACCCCGAAATCTATGACGAAATTTGCCGAAATTTAGGATGCATGATAAGAATTTTGTTGGGAGGCTAAACCACCCAATAATCAAAGGAAAATGAGTCAATAAGAACATAAACATTTAATACAATAAACAAATACATAAACCAACAAAAAGTAGGTATACAAAATGAATAAACTATAATTAAGACTTAGAAAAGATGACAATAGAGGGTCGAGGCAAACATTCCCATCAAGGAGATGATGACAAGTGTCAACTCCTTATTAGATCTGATTTCCTAAGGAGGGGAATGGAAGAATGCTTTCTTGGGAACAGATCTAACGTGGCGGTCACCTTGGGATTTCCTGCCATTTTTTTAATTCCAAAATTAATTTAAAATAAGTCTTGTAGTGAAAAGCACGTCTACCACCCAACACTCTCAACTTAAAAAAAGAGTAAAATGAAGAGAGAGGAAGCACATCAAGTATGATAAAGGTATTGTAAAAGAAAAATTAATAATCAATACAATAACTAACACCACAAAACGTAATTAAGAAATATATTGAATATCATTACTTATTAAAATATGAAGAAATTAGTTAAATTGCAAATACCATGGAGTTTGGACCCCAACATAACTAAAAAAAATTAACAATAAAATAAATCAATGAAGCAGAAAAAAACGCCGTTGCCGTGTTATAATGCTTAAAGAAAACGTATGGCACGTGCCTAGTGACAAATGGTTATGATTGGCGAAGGTGGGCTCATAGGTACGTGTACGTGATCTCATCATTTACTAGATTTAGACCTCATTGGTTTCATTATTTCATAGATTGCAACATAATTAAATAAATTTGATTTATTGAAAGTGTGTAGTTTTCAAAATTTTCTTATGATACATAGATTGCAATAGAAGAAATGAATTTGCTTTAATTAGTGATTTAAAGCGCAGAGAACCGGATCGAAAACTACTGATATGGATCTGGAATCATTTGGGATTAATTCGGGTTTGGCTAAATATTGAAACCAGCCTGACCCCTCCCTCAAATCGTCTTTTTTATTTTATTTTCTATTTTATTCACCGTTTCTTAAATTTTTAAACCTAAAACCCGTTTCTTCATTTTTTATTTTTTTATTTTTGGATTTTAAGGATTGCTGATGGGGCAGATCCAAAACAAGATATCAATAAGTGGATAATCCACCACACAAACGTATTTTAAAACATCGGTTTAATTGAAACGTGTATTTTTCAATGTTGTGCTCATTATTCGCAGATTGCAATATGTGAAATGAAGTTGTTTTCTTCAAAGCGTTTAATGAAATCTTTGCACTCAAGGGACCCGGTATTTCAAGCGCAATATGAGAAGTAAATCTGAAGCGTGTGTAATTTTTTATTGTTTGCTTGACTCTCATTATTCTTGATTTTATTTTTTAAAATTGTATCTTATAAAGTGTTTTAAATTCAATCCATTCGAATAGTAATTGGTTTTGGGTACCGGCCGGTTCCCCTAAAACCCTCGTTTATATTTTTCGTATTTAAGATTATCTAATATTTTTTAAAGTCTTACTAAATCCTCTGTCATAAACCTCAATCTTAACTTCATTTAATATCATTTTAAATATTTTTTGAATCACCGATTCAAACTGATCGAGATTGATCTAGGTCACTAATCCAACGATCGAACGCATATGTATAGATGAATGATCCATCGCACCGAATTGAGATTTGAAACATGGATTTTACATATTTCATTATAAATTTGTTTTGATCTCAAAGAGTCTGATTATTATTGGACTTAGGAGTTTCATTATCTCTTAGGTCGAATAAAAGAAATAAAAATTTGTTTTCTAGAGGCTTGTACATTTCAAGATTTCATGGCATTGCAATATGAGGAAATTAATTGGTTTTATTCCTCAAGAAAAAACAATAAATTGATTTTCTCGAACCTTGCAATTTCCTTTTGCTTCACATGCTTGAGCCATCTTTCATAGCTAACCCCAAAGCGTCATGGATCCCCATGGAAAGACGACGTGGCATCATCGTCCTACGTAGCGCGTGAAACCCATCCACCTACTGCTTACGTGGACCGGAGTTCGTCAAAGAAATGAAAAATTCCCGGTGAATTTAAAAAACGGTCGTTAAAACATAACTAAGAAAGTAATGGGTGCAGTAACACTAACAGCAGGGACTTTCTCCATTTTTCTGTTATATCATTCTCTTTCTATTTTGCCTGGCTCTCTCTGTTTCACCTTTTCTTCTATGAAACTCAGATTTCCTGGGTATGGTAGCCTTTGCCGTTATATAATGGAGGTGCACCTGCCCGTTTCCAAACCTTGGTATAAAACCTTGGTCTGAAAAATAACAACAAGTTACCTATCAGAAAGAGAGAGGATTGTTGATTAATGAAGGACACCATTTCTATGAGTCCTAAGACTCATATGTAGAAATAAGTCCACTCTTAAAAATCTACTTTTGAGATGGATTTTGGACTTCACATTCAAAGAATATATCACCTCTACTGATATAGAGATCATGAATATGTAGAATATTAAAAATAATAATTTTATAAGAAATATTTAGATCATTGATTTTAACTTTTTTTAAGGGCACTACCCATTTTTAAGACGGACAACAATTTTCCATAAGCCAAAAAAATAACAAGTTACCTTTGTGTGAGAGAGAGAAGGAACATTAATTTATGGTTTGCATCCCTATTTTGAGAGAAAAAGGCAACACTTTATGAGGCAAAGTTGGAAACCAATATCCAAGTGGACCGCCGTCTCGACAAATAAGACCTACTTAATTTTTGTTCATTTTATAGTACTAGATTCCTATTGTTCAAATTTATAAAAACTGAGCAAGTTGATTGTGTTTCCATGATATGTACCTAGACACACACAATGATAAAATTAAAGAACCTAAACATTTCACAAATGGCCATTCTTCAAGGAGAAAAGAGTGCTGCATAGTAGCACTGTGAATGATTAAAAAATAGTTGATCCAACCCAAATCGAGCGAATTCGATAAGAATATGAAGGTGGATAATCAATCACATACGGGAAATTATGGGAATCGCCTGATTCTCCCGATTTTTCAATTGTTTTAGAAAATTTCCTTACGGTGAGAATTAGAATTAGATCTTGATCTGAGTTTTCAAACACTACTATAGTTTTCCCCCCTCTCAAATGAAGCTCCATTTTAACTTTTGGAAAATTGTTTCATACGGGCTGGACCGCATGACTACATATACGGTCCAAAAAGTGTAAAGCATCCATCTTAATCCAAGTAGGTGTTCATTTAAAAACAATGGTCCAAATGTTTTGTTACTAGAATTATTATTTCTAATGTTTAATATGTATGTATATTAATTAATTATATAATATTTATCTTACTCATATCTTTTATAAAATAAAAAATTTATTTTTTATCAAAATTTAAATAGCCAATCAAATAACACATCAATAAAAGTTTTGAAATTTATAACTTTATTAATTTATCAAACTATACCTACTGTAAAATGTTGAATAGTTCAATAAGTTTATTTTGATAAATTTTTCTTGCATTGAACGTATCAAAGTGATCCCAATTAGTTGAAATAATGAGACAAAGTAGGGCCAATCTGGTCCTAATGTGAAAAGTTAAGGAGATTTTCTCATTCATGCCCTTTTCGCTACTCGTGGTGATGCCATGTGGCTACTCCACACTTTGCCCTTTATCAAAACTGTTCATAACCTCCGTCGTGTAAAGCTCAGTAGCTCGTGTCTTTAACAGAACGGATAACGGTGAACGGCGAAAGTGAAACGGTTACTACAGGGGCAGTGGCATGTATAAATTAGAGGTAGAGGGCCTTTTAAGTCATTTTGCTAGAGAGACTCAAATCTAAAAGCGCCCCCCTCCCTCCCCCCCCTCCACTCTCTCTCTCTCTCTCTAATTCTCTCTGTCTTCTGTGCTCTTTCTTTCTCTCTCATCAAAGGCACCAAGAGCGACTTGCTCTTAAAATTTTCAGGAGAATTTCGTGCCTCTCAAATTTCGCTGTAATTTCGGCGTGATTTTCTAATATAGAGGTTTTCAATCAGGTGGCTTCTTCTGGGCCATGTAAGCTTTCTGTTCCACCGATTTTTAAGGTTATTAGAGTTAACAATTTTCAGGCATTTTTTTTTATGCTTTTTGTGGTAAACTTTGGTTTCTTTTCTTCATTAGGGTTTGCTACAATTGTATTTCAATTTTGTTTTCTTTTGTTTTGGTTTAAACATACTGTCAAGAATCATAGAAGAATATGTGGGGATTTTTTCCTGATTTATTTTGCGTAATTTTTGTTAGATATTCAAGAACCGATAGATGGGGCATTAATTTTGAAGATATTTGACAAGTTGAAACATTTGGGCTGAAAAAATTGATGGTTTTGTTAATCAATTGGTCTCAATTTGATCACGTATTGGAGAATTCAGGGGAACTTTCTTGTTTTTCCATGATCTCAAAGAATTAACAAGGAACTCAAGGGTGATTGATTTTTATGGAAAAGTTTCAGGAATTGAGAAAAATCCATATGTTCTTTTAAATTCAGGAGGAGCATTATATGGAAGATTCATGTAAAGGATGAATTTCTTTAAAACTCATGAGGAGAATATCAGTCATGATTCCGCATTTTGTCTCTAGAATATCTGGCCTGTAAATTGTTTGGGAGACTCTGAACCCATTGCCTGAACGATGGGGTGTGCTGGCTCAAAGGTTGTTCGTCGAAGGGCTAGAGCGAACCCCAGCTCTCCATTGACGAGAAGCTTTTCGATGCCTGTACACCACCCTGCTCGGGAAAAAGGCCATAGCCGCCATGTTGTGGCCTTAACCTCGACCACCTATGGAACCCTGAAAATGGACATGTCCCCTGTTAAAGAGCCCTTCTCTGAAGAAGAAGATGATGGAGAACCAGAGGAGAAGGTCTCCTTCAAGCCGAAGAAAGCATGCCTCGACCCTTTGCTTGAGGCGTCGGCTAAGATATTGTTTGATTTCTCTAGCCCTAAGAAACCAGTTGATGAAGAACCAGAGACCATCAATACATGGGAGCTCATGGCTGGGCTTGAGGACACGAGCCCACTTCACCCAAACCCAGTTCTCGACCGGTCCTTCTCATTCCACACCACTAGAGACCTGGGTCAGGTCTTCCCTGACCCTTTGTACCCTGCATTCAAAGCCACTAAGCCCATGGACATCAAAGCCATTGAACCCACTAAGCCCATTGTGTCCATACCCATGGAACCCACTGCTCCCCTTGTTTCTGAACCCACCGACCCAATGGATCCTAAAGCCATTGGACCCACAAAAACAGAGCCCACTAAGTCCGTCGAGCCTAAATCCACAGACCCCACTGAACCTATTCTATTTCAGCCTAAATCGATGGAACCCATCGAACCACAGTTCGAGCCAATTGAGCCCAGCCCCAAAGGCTCAATAGGCTTAGACAGCAAAGAAGAAGAGGCAATGAGTTGCATTAAACCATTGTGGATGCAACCACAAGGTGAATCAATCCTATCGGATTTTGACCCAGAAGTGATGTCCACTTTTAGGAAAGCTCTGGAAGAGCTCTCACCCAAGAGCTCTGATCGAGCCCATGGCTCATGGACTACTGCTCAAGACCGGCTTAATGGGCCCAAGCCTAAAGGTGGCATTGTTCAATCAAGGGTCAGCACCTTTCAAGACCAAATCGACTCAAGGTTAGCCCGAAAGGCCAAAGATATTGGCAAAATTGAGCTAAATTCCAACCAAAATTCGCTGGATTCAGGCAAAAATGCCTCAGACACTGTTCAAAGTGTGGAGTTGGAAGGGTCGTGTATGGAAGAGGAGGGGGTGGTTGTGTATTATACGAGCCTCCGTGGGATTAGGAAGACATTTGAGGATTGTTGCAATGTGCGGCTGATACTACAAGGTTTTCGAGTGGTGATGGACGAACGCGACGTCTCGATGCACAGCAGGTTCAAAGAGGAGCTCAAGGCGAGGTTGGGCGGTGTACCGAAGGGAGGCGGTGCATCATTGAACCTGCCATTGGTTTTTGTCAGGGGGAGGTGCATAGGTGGAGCTGAGGAAATAAAGAGAATCCATGAGAATGGGGGATTAGGGCGTATCCTCGAGGGGTTGCCTACTGTTAGAGAGGGGGGTTGCGTATCATGTGAGGGTTGTGGAGGAGTGAAGTTTGTTCCGTGTGGAGAGTGTTATGGGAGTAGGAAGGTGATTTTTGAGGATGGAGCCTTGCAAAGATGCCCTCGTTGCAATGAAAATGGAATTGTTAGGTGCCCTCTTTGCTGTTAATCTCTACTAACGTACCTATATTTTGGTTCTTCTTTTTCCTTTTTTTTTTTTTTTTCCTTTTTATTACAAGGTTTTTGGGGTAGTTTTTTTGGGATGGAGTTCTTGTTTTTGTTGTGGTGGTAGTTAGTGTACAGGGAAGTGTCTCTTTTTTTTTGGCAGTTTTTTGGGTTTTTGTTTAAGAATTTGAGGGTAGGGAAAAATGGTTTCAATTATTTTGAAGGATGTGGGGTTATAATTTGTAGTTTTCTTTCACAAGAGGAAATTATGTAATAGAATGAAGGATCGAATAACAGATCAAATATATACACAAAATTATGTCTTCTTGTGTATGTTTTTGCGTAATAATTGATTTCTTTTGACCTCTTCTCCTTCACACCTTCCCTCCATCAAATTTATAATTATTGGCAAGCTCTTTCTCTCTTGTTTTATGAGGATTTGGTCATAAATTGGGCCTAGATTGGGGTGAAATGACAATACCAAAGATTGATTAATCTTAAGAAAAGGATGGGGCCATGAGAATCCGAGACAACCCGGGAAACGTCCAATAGAGTTGGATGCAAAGTATATTTCTCACTTTCACTAAGGTTAGTTTGAGTTGTTGATATTTGTCCACGATACTTTTCACACTATCTTCAACCCTAATCGATTAGGAGACATTTTAGTCCCATTCGGCACTTCTAGATAGCTTCAACCATAATGTGACATGTCTCTGATTTTGATCTGATAAAATAAATTAATCAAAATACCCATTTAACTTGTAGAGCTATTTGATCATTAGTTTTGTGAGAGATGTTTGTATTATATTGATACTGGTTAGTTGAACGCACTCTAATTTTTATGTTTAGATGATTTACAGAAACATAATTAAAAAAACATGCGATGACCTTATGATCGAAGCTATATCAATTGTGAGAGTATGAGTAAAGCTGTCATAGCTTTGATGGGCTCAGAAAAAGGTGACGTGTAATAACTATTAGCCCCAATGTTTTGAAACCCAACAATTTCAAATATGATACACTGATTTAGATGGGAATAAGTCGCAAGCACGCACGATAGTATGGGTCCTAAACTGGATCCCCCAAAAATTTTAAGCTTGTGTAATGTTGTTTTAAGTTCCCTCTAGACCTCCAACCTATAGACCCTTGTGTTAATTTTTATGTTATTTATTTATTTTTAATAATTTTTTTGATCACTTATCTAAACTCGATCCGAATCATCAATCCATTGATCCGAGATGGATATGTAGGTAAACTATAGACCCCAACAATCCTAGTTTTAAAACTTTGATTTACACTCCATTCTCAAAAAAATATTTATTTTGTATCCTTTAAAAGGGGGAAT